>NC_056749.1:377681229-377953729 GCF_019279795.1 Protopterus annectens
TCCAGGGATATAAACCTCACCACAACAGTAAATAGGACATGCTGGAGGGATAGATTCCTGTCCCAGAGACTTCCTATGCTCTAGAACAAGACTCCAATCTACATTAGGCAGAGCTCTTTGCTAACCCTCTTCAAGAGAAACCTTGACAAGTGGGTGGGAAACCAAGTTTACCCCAGGGATCACTTCAATGGCTCTGCTGGACAGAGGCACAAGGAACTAATCTAAGGGGGCGGCGAAAGCCACGGCTAGGCTTATAAATGCCTTTGGGTAGATAGCCTAGTACCTACCCATGAACCTATACCTAAACCATGCACTGTTATAATACTTTTCTAGGGACTCAGCCCTATGGCTGACAGTCTTAGTATTGAAATATTTCAAGTTGGAGACAGATGGCCACATTCTGCTCCAGAAGCTGTGAAGATTTCTGCATGCAATTGGATTCCTACTCGGCACTGTAGATGTCCAAGCATAAAATACTACACTGGGGACATTTATCAAGTCTTTGGTTTCAGGCTGACCTGACAGACTGACGACAGTATAGCAGAAAACAAAGCATTCATCCAGCAGTGGCAAGAAACAGCGGAGGATAGTAAACCAACTACCCTTGACAACAACGTCAGGAGGACAGTCTCTTCTGGGCCAAAAGGGGGAAGGAGAGCTTGCTATTCATGCTCCAGCATGCAGGAGCGCCAGAAGTCAGTACTGGAACAGTAAACTACAAACATGACAAAACGTCAGACAATTAAAAATTCTCCACTGTGGAGAATGTAACAAACTCAAGATGAACCACACAAGTGACAATGGGTGTCATGAACATCTCAATCATATACAACTGCTCATTAATTTTGGTGTAAAACTGGTAAAGAATCAGTGACTATTCACATTTTACACAGTACAAGTGAATAAAAACTGGTAAATAAAATCATCCAAAGCTATTTTTCCACCATACACACACTGTACTTAAGCTAAAACATAATTTAATTTTTCGCATAGCATACATTTTTCATTACTTAGAGTTCCACCATCAACAAGTTTTGTTATTTTTAAAAAATAATTTTCTTCTAAAGACTGGTTCCTGGGCCTTCCATCGGTTTTAGAGTGCAAGTTATGTTCAGTCTTCCTCCGTTTGCTCCATAAACATGCTGCACATGTACATAAACAAGACGCAGGACAAAGGCTCATTCCCGGTCCTCTTTCTCTGGTCTTGATGGTCTCATGTTTGCAGGTCTAAACCATTTACTCAGGCATAGTCTCAGAGAAGACTCCTCTGCTTTTTTGTGTCTGTTCCAACCTATTTAAGATAAATTGGCTTGTGTCAATGAAGCGTTCTACACAGTTCACAAAGCAGGCTTCGGTCCTACTGTCCAGCTTGGGCCCTGGTTTATCCATACATTTTTCCTATCAGGATAAAGAAAACAAAGAAAATTATAAAGCAAAGTTCTGGTCATGCCCCCTTTTTAACATAACAGCCGCAAAACAAGGAAAAAAAAAAAAAAAAGTAATCTTGTTTTGCTTGTCCTGTATCAAACTGCTGAAGAGTAATACTTCTGACATACCCGTATATTTTTTTTACCTCTACGTCAGTTGTATATGTTGAGCTGGATATAACTTCACAAAGCACATGCATATACAAAAAAAAAAAAAAAAAAAAATCAGTAACACTAGTTTAAACAGGAAATACTGTCAAGATAGTCCAGATCACCCCTGGCACAGACACCAATTAAGCAGGCCCCAGGTAGGTGGTGCTAGTTCGGCTTGGTGGATGGAGGAGAAAAATGGGACCAACAGCGTAACGGAGTTAATCTGGTAGACACGTGGAGGGTACCACATCCAGGTACATCAAAGCACCTGCTAACAATGGACTTGAGAAGATCGTGCCAAGCAACAGGTACAGCTAATGAAAGTCACAAGAAAGATCTACAGACAAAGTAAAAAGCTCATTAGTGAGAAACAGGTCTAGTCATAGCCTCGAGCACTTGTTCTGTTAGGCAGTTTCAAGTGGCTCTTGGCACTAAGGTACCACACAGAGACAAGGCAGACATGTCACAGTGACAAATTCATTCTAGGGTGGCATGTTACTTACGCTTACAACAATCCAAAACAGTCTGAAGACAAGGCCTGCCTGCTCTTACCCAATGACAGTTAGTTCTGCGCATACAACAGCATCACAAAGACAGTTGAAGGCAGTATAGGCAGATTTAAAAATAGGCACAAGTCAAATGCCACAGGAAAAGAACAGCACACTAACAAGTTAGAGGGGTTGCGTGCGACATCAGATTAGATCCTCCTAGTCTTATTTACAGTGGTCAATGATTCCTCTGGAGACCCACCCAGACAAGCACATATCTACAGAGTTTGACACCCAACCTTGGTGTGCATCACAGTGATGTGAACAGTTAAGAAAGGTTCTAGCATTGTGGCACAATAAGTGTGCAAGTTTACTATTTAGGAGTTACAACACTTCTACCCAATTTTTGTGAAAATTTAGAGGAGCATCATTTCCTGTAGGATTTTAAGAGAACCGATGTTCTTCACGTTTCACTGTTGCAGTCATTACATTTGGGCAATCCTGCTGGCAGGTTGCCCTCAGCCGACCTGAATTCCAACGTCTTGGGTCCTGCTGTCGCCCCTTCCCCAACGTCAGGTCGGGGTATAAAAGCAGCAGATGCCATTTTGTTCAGTCTTTCTTGCCGCCCGGTGCCCGAAGCAGAAGCAGTTCGCAAGTGCCGGTCAGCAGACTCCTGAAATTTTCATGTTTGAGTTTCAGAACCGAAGTCTTCAATAAAGCTAAGTACCCCCATTGGGGAAACTTTTTTCTTGCTCCAGACTGATGTCAGAAAAAGTTAATAATTGTATTACGTGTGGAAAGCAAATACCTCATAAGGATGTTCATTCTTACTGTATTCCTTGCCTAGGTCCTGATCACAACGTTTCTGGTTTTCAGTTTTGTGCTAGATTTAACCAACGCACTATTAAGCGTCAGTATACATTTGCTTTAAAGTATTTTGGTAGCAGGTTTAATTATCCTAAAATGTCAGATAGCCATCCGACTACCGGAGTTTACAAAAAACGCAAAGAAAAGGACAGAGAAAAACAACAGAGGCTTAAAACAGACGACAAAGCTTCTCCTAAGCCAGTCGCCGGTTCTCAGTGAGGCGCTTTCACAGCCCGACACCCGCTACTTTAGAGTCGCAGGCCGCTACCGACTCCCACGTGGAGTCGGCCATGCCACTGGATACTCAAAGTATTGGAGCCTCAGACGCTAATCCCTCAGATGGGTCCGTAACCACTGAGCAGCTTCTGCGGGTGTATTCAGACGACAACATCTTTACATTAAAACTACTTCAGCTTCAAACACAAAGACTAAAGCAGCTTCTAAAGCAAAGAAACTCATGAGCCACGTGTACAGGCCTCTATGCCCAAAAAAGAGAGGATAAAGATGGCCGAAGACCCGATTACTTTGATCAGGGGTTCCCATCCCCCGCCTGATAAGGGACCTAGGCAAGAGACTGACTATGAATCTTCAGATCAGGTTTCTATTTCTTCTGATTCCTCTTCTGATCAGGGATATTCTTTACCACCCTATGAGGATTCTGATGCTGAAGAATCTATCCCTTGAGCATCCCCTCCTGAGGATTATTCCTTTTGGGAAACCTTGCATACCATGAGGGAGCATTTTCACTGGGAAAGCCAAGATTTTTCAGAATCTAAAAAGAGGCTCAGGGATTTCCTTTTACTACCACAGCACAGGCCTCTAGCCATTCCCCCTGTGTTAGACATTGTAGATCGTGTGTTTTCGGAGTCTAGTTTGACCCCCGACTCCTTACCTCCAGCTCCTGTTAAGCCTGACAGATATTACAGGGTTCCTGACCCACACAAATTTCTTTATAAAAACCCTGCTGCTGACCCAGAAACTATTTCACAGGGTCCCAAGGGAGTTAAGGCCTCTACAGCCAAAAACCCTACACCCTCTGACAGATTCAAGGGCACTGGATAGATGGGGGAAAAAAGGTTTACACATCTGCAACTTTGGCTATAAGGGCCTTAAACTGTCAGTTTCATATGCTCAAGTATCAGCAACATCTCATGGGATTGCTTAAACAGAAAAGGATGTTAAATTCTGAATGTGCTGAAAACAAGGAAATGCAGGATTTATTGCATGCAGCTGAACAAGCTGGAAAGCATACTTTGCAATGTGGTTTTGATTCTTTGGAGGCCTCCTGCAGGGCCACAGTTACGGGTTCTGTAATTAGGAGGCATGCTTAGTTAAAGGAACAAAATCTGCCTGATCATGTTAAAGTAGATGCACCTTTACAGCACGATACTTCTTTGTCTTCCATTTTCTTTAACACATCTTCTGCCTTAGCACCAAACAAAGCTAAATCTATGCAAACTGTTAGTTTTTACAAGTACAGCCACCTAGGTTTAGTAGACACTGGCCTACAAAAAAGTGGTCCTTTCCTGTGTCAGACAGACCTCAAAAGGAGCAGATCCCAGGCACAAGGTTCTTATAGTTCAAAAGAATGGGGTGCTTATACCTCCAAAACTGGAGAAGATAAAGCACAAACATACAGAAAGCAGTCCCAATGACTTTCCCCTGCCTTCACCAAGCACGTATCTTCTGGCAGCACCCTTAGGGGGAAAATTAGCACTTTTTGCTCAAAATTGGCACATTACAACCCAGGACAAATGGGTTCTAACTACAGTGTCACAGGGCTACAAATTCCATTTCCATACTCTGCCAAAGGCAAACAGCTGGCCAGATCTGCCAAAACAATCAATGAGCAGAGGCACAAAAACAAGTTTCATCCCTCATGGACATGGGGGCCATTCAGCCAGTACCAGAGCAAGAGCAGGGACAAGGATTTTACTCAAGACTGTTCCTGGTACCCAGAAAGGACAAGGCCTGGAGGCTGATACTGGACCTGTCTATTCTGAACACATTCCTGGATATTCCAAAATTCAAAATGTTGATTTTGCAGCAGCTTCTGCCCATGCTGGGCAAGAACGCTTGGCTTGTGACTTTAGACCTAAAAAAGGCATACCTGCATGTTCCAGTCAGACAATCGTGCAGAAGACACCTCAGATTCAAGGCTGGTGCAATACATTACCAATTCTCTGCACTGCCCTTTGGCTTATCTACTGCGTCCAAGATCTTTACAAAGTGCCTGGCACCAGTAATTGCATTCTGCAGACAGAGGAATACAAATATACCCTTACTTGGACGACTGTCTAATTCAAGCAGAGAACAAGGACATTCTTCAACATCTGGCGTTTGTGAAAAGACTTCTAACATGCCTAGGGTACAGTCAACGAAAAGAAATCAAAACTAATACCCTCTCAAGATATAACATTCCTAGGTGCAAGCTTGAATACAACTGCCCAGATGGTTTATCTCAAGCCAGACAAACAAAAGGCAACAGACTATTTCACAATGCTGAAAGGCCCAGTTATCTGCAAGACAAATTCTGCAGGCTTTAGGGTTCATGGCATCCTGCATCCTACTAATTCCATATGCAAGACTGCATATAAGGAAACTTCAATGGTACCTAAAAAGTGTTTGGACTCAACATTGCCACAGCCTGGAAACAATGAGTACTCTCATTCCCTGCCAGCAACAGGAGTTTCGATGGTGGGCAAAGACTTGTCACCAGAACAAGGGACAGCCATTCACATTACCCCCAGCCAGGCAGACACTAACAATGGATACATCAGATTATGCCTGGGGGGGCCCACATGGCAGAAAGATGCATTCAGGGCACATGGACCTCAAACCAAATGCATCTACATATCAAGAGATGCTAGCTTTTCAAAATTCCCCGACAGCCTTCAAGGACCTACTTCATCCGGGACAACTACTGATAAAGACAGACAACACCACGGTCATGTGGTATATAAGCAAGCGGGGGGGGGGGCACACATTCTTACCCCCTTTGCAGACTAGCCATGACATTGTGGGGACACAGACTTACCAAGTACATTTGCAGGCACAATTCCTGCCAGGAAAGGAAAATACTCTGGCATATGAAATAAGAAGAAACCTCATGGATCCCCACGAGTGGCAGCTGGATCTACAAGTCTTCAGCATAACAAGGAAATGGGGATGCCCGGACATAGATCTATTTGCCTCCCCCCACAACTACCAACTAAAAAGATTCTGCACAAGGACTCATCACAGACAAGCATGGAAAGTGGACGCCCTCTCTCTCAGCTGCAAAAACCTATCAGTATATGCCTTCCCTCCACTGCCTCTCCTCCCCATGGTACTCCTAAAGGTCAGGCAGGAAAAAATAAAGATGATTCTGCTTGCCACAGACTGGCCCCGCCAGTACTGGTATCCAATCCTAAGGAACTTGTCCCGTTACCCAGCTTGGACCTTACCTCAATTACCTCGTCTACTGTCCCAGCAAAACAATCAGATCCTGCACAGCCATCTCAGGACATTAAACCTGGCAGCATGGCGGATAATGTAGTCATACACAGAACACCTCTCAGCAAAGCTGTGATGGATGTCATGCTGGAAGCCAGAAGGCCTAGTACAAGAAAGTCTTATGCTGAAAAATGGAAGAGATTCTGTGCTTGGAACCACACACAAGGAACCGATACAAATGTAGCAATACTTAACTGAGATGCTGGACAAAGGCCTAGCCTTTTCATCAATTAAAATTCATGCCTCTGCCATTTCGGCTCATTACAATACAGAGCCACCAATGTCTTCTCATCCTTTATTAAAGCAGTACCTCAGAGGAGCCAAAACCTCCAAGGTCATCACCAATACCTGCATGGGACCTCAACTATGTCTTGGAAAAGCTCACCCTGCCTCCTTTTGAGCCAGCTGCTACTGTTGATATAAAGTTTTTATCTTGGAAAACTGCTCTGCTCCTAGCAATTACTTCTGCAAGACGAGTTTCAGAAGTACAGGCACTCATGGCTGTGGAACCTTTTATCATTTTCTATCCACAGGGTCTCTCTGAGAACAAACCCAACAACATTTATGCCTAAAGTGGTGTCCAGTGTGGCTCTTAACCAAACTATTCATCTGCCAACATTTTATCCAAGTCCACAGAACAAGGGGGGAGAGAATTCTGCACTCTTTGGACGTACACATACAGCTTAGATTCTACTTGGACAGAACCAAAGCTTTCAGGAAGACAGATCAATTACTAGTGGCATATGCTGCAGGATCCCAAGAAAAGGTCATCTTTTATACCCCTGACGTCAGGGAAGGGGCGACAGCGGCCGACGCAGGACCCAAGACTTTAGAATTCAGGCCAGCTGAGGGCAACCTGCCAGCAGGATTACCCAAATGTAATGACTGCAACAGTGAATACACTCGAACATCTACATTTATGGTTAAGTGTACACAACTGTACTTTACTGTTTTTGTCTCTCCAAAACAAAAAAATGTCTGTAAAGTAACTAAGAAGGCAGGGTGCCATTATGCACACCCCCCCCTCCAAAAAAAAGTTTAAGATGGGAGGTCACCATAAAAAAAGGTCATAGCTTTTTAAACTAAAAGTTTAAAAACCTGGTGCTTTGCTAAGAAATGCCTCAACATTTCTAGGTTAACAGTTGGGGATCTAGCTTGCACTACACAAGTTTAAGCTGACCCTAGGAAAAAGGCTCAAAAGGACCAAGGCAGTAGAGGAGTGCTGGCTTTCAACTACCAGGCAGCCAAAAAACATGCTTTCACAGGGGATTACAACAAGGTGGTTATATATGGATTATGGAGTGGGTACCAAGTAGGCTGCTGCAATTGGGAGAAATGTGTGAGAACAAGAGCAAGAAGATCTTGCTGCCCCCATAGCGCCTTTAGGCAAGGCGCAAAATTCAAACAAAAAAAAAAAAAAAAAAAAAGAGAGGGTTATGCTACTCATGCATGCACTCGAAGCACTCCTAAGTATGGAGAACGTCGACAACTGTGCAGTAACTGAAACCTGGTTCAAGGCTCCAGAGAGTACTCCAGCACTACAACTCATACCACACATTTCGGCCACAGAACACGGACCGAAACACAAAAGGCGGGGGTGTATCCATATTCATCAAGGATACCCACACCTCCAGGTTAGTGCCGCAGCATGATACCTCTTGAGATTATCCATGTGCAACTAACATCGGGAAAATCTGCAATGCAAATTGTGGCCTGCTACAGATCACCCTCCATGACCACCACTCCGCCTTTCTGGGGACACTGGAAAAAATGAAGATCCTACCGAACACCCTGATCTTGGGAGATTTCAATTACCCTACCATTAACTGGGAAAACTACTAGAGTACCAACTCCCAGGCTCAGTGCTTCCTAGAATTTATCAACTCAAATGCCCTGGATCAGCTGGTAAACTCCCCTACTAGAAGCCACAACATATTGGACCTGGTCATCACCAACATGGGCGACAGGTGCTCCATACCGGAGGTCAACCAGTCACTGGTTAGATCAGACCATAAACTAATCACCCTGGATGTCCGCACCCTGCTGCATCTTGCACGAACTACAAAACAAACTAACCCCCCACCTAAACACACTGTTCAACCTCAGCCTCTCCACAGGCTAAGTGCCCATAGAATGGCGCACAGCAATGGTTATTCCGCTCCACAAAGGAGGGGTCACAATTGACCCTGGTAACCATCACCCCATGTGCCCGTCTATCCTGGTCTGCAAGGCTATGGAGCACATCATCATGGAACACGGGACATTGGGAGCCTCCAAACACTTGACCCGGCCCAGTTCGGCTTTGTTAAGGGCAGATCATGCCTACTAAACCTGGTTGACTTTTTCGAGACGGTTACCAAGGCCATAGATGAGGGAAAGGTGGTTCTCACAGCCTACCTTGATCTCGCCAAGGCATTCGACACCATTACTCACTCGAGTATTATAAGAAAAACTCACCAGCCTGAACATAAACCCCTACTTCACAAGATGGGTTGCCAACTGGCTTACAGACAGAACTCACACGGTAAGAATAGCGGGGCTCCAGGTCTGACTCTGAACCAGTTACAAGTGGTGTTCCGCAAGGCTTGGTTCTGGGACCCCTACTGTTCGGCATATATTTCTCAGAAGTATAGACAAACACAGGAGGACTTTGGCTAACCAAGTTTGCCAAGGACTGCAAACTGGGAGCCATAATTGACACTCCAGCTGACATGGACATCCTCCAAAAAGGCCTTACTGAGACAGACACCTGGTGTCAAAGTCATGGCCTCAAGCTAAATGCCAAAAAATGCATAGTCATCCCATTTGGGAAAAACAAAACACCCACGAATTACCACATAGGCAGCAGCCCCCTTAATACAGAAGAGGTAAGAGATGTGGGGACCCAGGTAGATAGTAATCTCTCCTTTGACAATCATATTGCCAAAGTAGTTAGGACATCCTTCTATGTGGCCCATCTAATTACCAAGGGGTTCGCATCTAGAAATAAAGAGGTTACAGTGCCCCTCTACTCGTCACTCATCAGACCCATCATAGAGTACAATCCCCCATTTGGGATGTACCTCACAATACACTTCAAACAGCTTGAAAGATCACAAAAGCACCCCACCAAGAGGATTACTGGCCTCAAACATATGCCCTATGCAGCCCGACTGAAAAAACTCCAGTTGTACTCAGTGGCATATCGCTTACTCAGAGGTGATCTCTGCCTAACTTACAAAGCCATGTCTAACTCAGAATTGATGGACATGCTCCACCTAAAGAAATCCAAGTCAAACCTTGCCACAACAATAAATAGAACATACTGGAGGGATAGATTCCTGTCACAGAAACTTCCCATGCTTTGGAACACAATTCCAATTCCCAACTACATTAGGCAGAGCCCCTCACTAACGCTCTTCAAGAGAAGCCTTGACGAGTGGATGGGTAACAGAAAATACACCCCTGGGATCACTTCATTGGCTCTACTTGACAGAGGCTCAGTTAATTAATCAATGGAGCGGCGAAAGCCTACACACTCTGGCTAGGATAAAAATGCCCTCAGGCAGATAGCCTAGTACCTACCTATGAACCTATAAGATTTGTACTTCTGGTGGTCAAAGACCAAAACAGGTCAAATATAAATATAGAGGGGGGGATAGAGAGACAAGAGAATGAGAACTGTACATATTGTCTGTGGTTTTAGACATGTGGCTATTAGAGGATACCATACAGAATTTGTAATACAGGTGACGTGTGGAAATCATGGGCACTGCTAGCATCCTTACATACACAGTTTATAACCTCTTATATGATGAAATGGTAGCCATTTTTAACAGAGTGCTTTCTAGGAATACCAGATGGAGTCTCTGTTGCTAAACATGTACAATTTATAGTTCCCAGGACTTTAGGAATGCTGGAAGTGGTAGTGGCAACATCAGGGAAACAGATGTGTTTGCCCACAAGTGGCAGCAATTTATAAATGTCTAGTGTGTTCTACAAGTTGATGCATGCAGCATACCCATGTGTGCCACTTTCACTAGCTTTACCAGTCCAAGGAGAAAATAGGTAGTGCTAGGATACTTCATGATATAGTTGATGCTTGCTCCAAGCATCCAAGTTTCACCTCTACAAACGTGGATACTCCACCTTGATGCTCATACAAATATGAACAATTGCTTTTATAGAACATCATTTACATATTATGCAATCATGATGTTCTTCCTCACTTACATACCCCTTTTAGCTCACTGCCACAAGGCTCCATTAACATCTACCTAGTAGTGCATTCTTGGTTTCTGTGCACGACCCCAATGCACACCTTTGCAAATCTGAGTACTTAATGCATAGCTTTCGAGTGCAAACCAGCCCAAAACATTAAGAGCATTTTAAGATACTGCATGCATTCAGTATGAATATAAACCTAAAATTCCATATTTTGTCCATTACTTTCAGGTACAGCACTAATCAATGCAAGAAAGTCTGGTTATTCAAGTATACTTAAGCAGCCATATTTTGCAGATATCCACTTGATAACCTACCATAACATATTTTACATGGATACCAGGGAAAAAAAAAAGTAGACAAGTATGCTTACCAACAATACAATAGTTATACCTAGCAACTGTCCACAGATTTGCAGAACATAAAATTTTCCTCACATTTGCCATCAGAGTGCCTGCTTTCCTTATTCTGTCCCTTGTACTGACCTGATGAATTGTGCAAGCACGTGATGTGCCAAACACATGTGAAGTACCTAAAGTGCAACTGTACAAATCACAATATTTTAAAAGAAAGGTAAACTATATAAAGGTACATATTTCAATAGAAGTAGGCTTGCTTAGCTGCACCTGACAATATGATTTTGTTGACCGGGCTAGTCCAACTGGATATATGGACATTTTCAGTGGAGGCCCGGTGAGAAAAGCTCCACATACAGATTAATATTTACAGAGACACTGGTACATTACAAAGTTTTGGCAATCATTGCATTTAGCTTATTAATAAGAAAAATCCTAGTGCACAACTGCTATAGGATATTCATACAAGAATATGTCCAATGACAAAAGTCACACAAAAATCTTAGTGTGTGCAACAGCTATGGATAGTCATACAAAATATGTACAAAGACACTATTCAACTATAAAGTCACAGACATTATTGTCAATAGAAAAGAAACAAGCTTATACAGGTAAGCAGCTGTGTATTGTTACCTCTAATGTCAAAATTATTTCTTATTATTCAAATTTTAATGTTTCTACTTAAATGCCTTGTAAACATACTGAATATATGCTGTTAATAGCTTCTGTTAAATAACTGTATAATATGTGGAGCTTTTCTCCCCGGGCCCCTGCTGAAAAAGGGCTCCTCAGCTCAGTTGGACAATCCCGGTCAACAAATGTAAAATAAAACAAACTTTTAAATAATGCTAACAGCAATAATCCATAACTGGTTGAGGATATCACAGATTTACCCATACCATATTGTGCAAACAGCTTTATCTTTCATATTCACTATTTTATATAAAAACAGACGTCCAGGAAAAGGTTGCCTGTATGGTTAGAAAAAGGGAAAGAAAGAAAAAGAGTCACATGATCAAGTAATGTGTGAAATTCAACAGCATTCAAACACTTGCTGTATCAGTTGACAAATGGCTATACTGTGTACGGGTAACCTACATACTAATAGTACACATACATAAAAAAAGAGCCGTTATTAATGAGTGGCTCGTATGCTCACTACAGAGACTGATTTAATCAGGGAATGAAAGCTTATGGAAGGGATGTATATAAGATGTTACCCTAAATCAATGGTTAGAAAACTCAGAAAGGAAGTTGTAACAGGGCATTTTAAACCTATGTTGATAAAATGGGTAATGGAAAAGAATTTGGGAATGCTTAGGGATGACCCGGAATCCTGTACTAAGATTGGGAATAGGCCGGTTATGGTTTATAAGAAGGGAAGACATTTGGAAATGCACTCTAATACATATGCTAATTTTAAAGGTACGAGTAAATGTAGATTTTGCAGGTTGTGTAAATACATTAAAGTAGAGAAGAAATGTAGCCTTGTGGACGAAATTCAGTAAGGGGTAACGAAATTCAGTAAGGGGTAACTAAGTGTTGTTCCAAATATGTGGTGTACACCGCTGTGTGCCAAGTTTGTAGAGCATCCTACACTGGCAAAACTGAACAGATGCTGAAACACCACATGTATGAGCATGTACACGATAATAGGAAGAATATTAACGCGTTAGCTAAGCATGCTAATACATAAAATGTTTTTCAGGTTCTGTTTTGGAATAGATTACTCTGAATGTTAGTGGGGGGGGTCCCCAAGCCCTACCATCTGGAGACAAAGGAATTGTACTGCAGTTATATCAATGCATTTAGTTACCCTAGACTAAATGAATAATGTTCCATAGCCTGCCTAGTAAAATTAAAGAGCTTGTATAGGTGAACCCTTCTTAAAGGTCTTTTTTTCTTTTTCCTGGTTTACTGATTTGTTTTTTTTTTTTTTTGTGGGGGGGGGGGGGGACGACTTGTAAGTTTTTTTTAAAGAGAATTGACATATTTTTATATGTTAAATTATAAATGAACTGGGGTCACGAGGGAGATTTTAAGAGTTTGTTCTACTTCTGAGGAAGTCCCAGTTGTCAGGATGAAAGCACTATTGCTGTATTAAACTATTTGGACTTTTTACTATTGCTGTTAAATCCTTATGTCTTGCTGCTGTCTTGCTGCTGCCTTGGACCTTTTTGTTTTTGTATTGGTGTTCAAGGTTTTGTGCCAAACAGCTTTTTGTGTAGTGATTTTGAAGTTGGCAGTAGGGATAAGAGTCAAACCATTTACCAGCTACAGTGAACCAAGTATGGCGAAGAGCAAAACAAGTTTACTAAATACACATACACCTGCCTCAGACCATGGAGTAAAAACACTCTTGCAGAAACTTACAGACAAATGCCTATTCAGGTAAAGATGAGGAATGGCAAAGCTGAACCAGTGCAAATTTCAACTAAAGCATGTTGCATCCAGAAAAAAATCAAAAATTACAGCTGCTCTAAAATGAAATAGCAAACCTCTTAGTACAACCACCCTCATTCTCCACCTGCTACACTGTCTTTAGAAGGAAAAAAGCCAAACTTTCAGAGGTTCTCTTTTACAATTGGCCAATGATCACTTGTACACAACATGTCCTCATTCACTCTTATCAGTGCCTAGAAAGAACATAAGTCAATACCATGCTGCTTATAATAGAATGGCATACACTATTCAAAAACTCATATTATTCTGGGAAAAATATTTCACATTTTCATCACCGCCTTTGATAAAATGTGGTTACCTTATACAAGAGATCTCTTCATCAAATGCCCATAGGTGCGTACTAGGCTAATAGCCCTGGAGCCTTTACAAACTTAGCCCATAGGATTACCCTGACACCGTGCCACCCAACCTTAATTCCCAGTGCACACAAAAGTTCTGAGAACATATACCAAACAGAAACTTGCTATACCAAATAATTCTTTGAAAAATGTTCTCCTTGAACAAGTCTTGTAGAATAAAAACACAGCTTTATTACGAAAATGCAGTAGGTAAGCGCTCCCACTTCAGACCATTACAATAGCAGTACTATCCACTTATTTATAAGGCAAGTTAAATTGGTTATACCAATTAAATAGTAATTACCCATTCATTTTAAAGAGATATTCATCTCTACTTGAATCATCTGCATTGTTTCTATTCAAACATTACTAATATAAAAACACATATACAAGTACAGAACAGAATGGTGCATACTTAGGATGAAACTGAAGTATGACATGGGAAATAGTTAAAGGATTAGTTTTTTTATTTTTATGCATGTATTTTATATTTATGTACTTGTATATGTGTTTTTATATTCGTAATGTTCGAATAGAAACAATGCAAGTGATTCAAGTAGAGATGAATACAAAATGAATGGGTAATTACTATTTAATTGGTATTACCAATTTAACTTGCCTTATAAATAAGTGGATAGTACTGCTATTGTAATGGTCTGATGAAGTGGAAGGTAGTACCCATGATGGTACTTACCAACTGCATTTTTGTAATAAAGCTGTGTTTTTATTCTACAAGACTTGCTCAAGGAGAAAATTTTTCAAATAATTATTTGGTATAGCAAGTTTCTGCTTGGTATATGTTCCCAGGACTTGTGTGCACTTATTGTTTGAGGATTTTTCTGGGTTAACATTTTTCCAGTTTGTTTCTTGGTTCTTGTGAGTGGTTTAATTTCCAGTGCGTCTGCTGAGTAGAGCCACTGGAGTGATCCCCAGGGTAAATTTTCTATTTCCCATCCACTCATCAAGGTTTCTCTTGAAGAGGCCCAGTGAGGTGCTCTGTTTGACATGCATGGGAAGTTTATTCCATAGCAAGGGCAGTCTCTGGGTTATGAACCTGTCTCTCCAGCACTGTGGTAATGAGGTTGAGGTCACTGGAGCGTGTGGTGTGGAGGGATTGGAAATCCTTTAGATGTAGCATTTCCTAACAGAGCTGGATCAGACATGGCTTTGTATGTCAAGCAGAGATCACCTCTAAGTAGGAGATGCGAGAGAGAATAGTTGAAGTTTTTTTTAGTCTGTCCATATAGGACAAGTGTTTAAGGCCTAGGATCCTCTTTGTGAGGTACTTTTGCAGCCTCTCCAGTTGCTGCAGGTGTCTAGTGAGGTACATGCCAAATGGGGCATTGTGCTTGATGGCTGGCCTAATGAGGGAAGAGTAGAGGGAGACAAGGACCTCTTTCTTCCTGGATGCAAAACCCTTAGTAATGAGATGTGCTACATAGGACTTTCTGACCACAGTGACAATGTGGTGGTCAAAGGAGAGGCTGCTGCCAACCTGTATTCCGAGATCTCTTATAACACCTTCTGTGTTCAGTGCACTACCATTGATGTGGTAATTCATGGGAACCAGGTTTTTCCCAAAGGGGATGAAACATTTTGTCATTCGGCTTAAGGCCATGGTTCTGACACCAGTCATTGGTCTCAGTGAGGCCTTTCTGTAGGGTGTCAACATCACTTGGGGAGTTAATAATAGCTCCCAACTTGCAACTGTCTGCGAACTTTGTCAGCCAAAGACCTTTTGTGTTGGCCTAGACTTCAGAGAAGTAGATACCAAACAGAAGAGGACCCAGGACTGAACCCTGTGGGACTCGAGTGACTGGTTGGCCCACCTAGTGATATAGGGGTTGATGCCTAGCTTAAGAGTTTTTCTACGATTCCTGAATGGGGAATGGTATCAAACATCTTGGCCAGATCAAGGTAAGCTGTATGAACCTTCATCCACAGCTCTGGTGACAGACTGAAAGAAGTCGACCAAGTTGAGCAGGCATGATCTACCCTTCACAAAACCAAACTGTGTGGGATCTAGAGTTTGGAGATTCCTCTACATCCTAGTTTATTAGATCCATGATGAAGCGTTCCATAGCGTTGCATATCAGACTGGTCAGGCTAATGGGGCGATAGTGCGCCACTCAGTAGGGACACAGCATGCCTGAACAAATGACATGATGGACAACACCAATACAGCTTGGAACTACAGATATTCTAGGTACCTGAACAGCAAAAAGGTTGTTAAAGTGAAACCAATAATGTCAGTGAGGGGCAGAAGGAAAGTGGGTAATCTCCAAGTGTAGTACCTCACAGTTAGTTCTGTGCAGCTTTGGGTGTCTCTTTACCTACTGGCAGGAGAAAATCACCTTCGAGTGACAGGCATGCTAATTTCCACATTGTTTATACTGTGCCGTCCCGTCATGTCTAATGTCAAAATAAGTAAATAACTAAAAGACAAAGTCAAAAATAATAAAACGGTCCCACTCACACGTTTGACTGTAACATAATAAGCATCAGCATATGAAAACGGCACTAATCACACCAGTTTCATACACCCCTCAGTGCTACAACAAAAGAAAAAATGCTGCCGGTTTAATTCTAACATGCCCATCAACAGAATAGTAAGGTGCACATGTCTGAATAGACAATTTGTGTGACTGCTGCTCTTTTCTGAGTTGATATTTGGAATGGTTGAAATATTGATGGCTTGAATAAAATTACTATGAATTTTACTATTTTTATGACTTCTGTGCTTTGACTATTCATACTTTGGAGATTAAACTGTGTGAATTAGAATAGTTTTTCTGACTTAAACGGTATGACTCAACTAAACATTTGTGTGCCTTGGTATGCTTTGATTATTAATACCGATGCTGCCTTGCCATGGCAGGAGCCATGTGAATATTCATGCAGGTGCAGGGTCATGTGAATATTCATGCAGGTGCAGGATCCGTGTGGCTGGAGGCATGTTTGGGGTGGGATTTGCTACTGCGCATCCTGCAAGGTACATTTGGGGATTACCGGAAAGTGGGTCCAACACAACAATGACACCAAAAGAGAAGCACTTGAGGAACATTAAAAAAAAAAAAAAAGGGGGGGGGGATGACAAAGTAGAAAAGGGCAGGCACTGTGGTGGTCAGGTAACCCTACAGTACAAGACCCACTCACCCATCTTTCTTACTCATCTTACATAAAAAGCAGCAGAAGCAAGCATTAGCAAACCAGAAAGTTAGATACTAATTCTTACTGACCCCCCCCCCCCTCAATTAAGTTTCATATTTCTACATTTCACAACAAGGAAAGCAGTCCTGTGTGGGGAGAAAGTATTTTTTTAGAGGTTCCTGGCCATTTGACCCCCTAAAAAGCAAACTGGCTCTTGCCTCCACCCACCATCTGCGTGTGGAAATTGCCCAAGGGCATTGCCAGGCATGTGCACACCTATGCATTAATTTTACACAATAAGATTTGTTAGCATTTAAAATGAACAGACACTTCTGACATAAATGTCACCGTTTATTAAGTTAATACTTTATCCTTAAACCAAGTGTTTGCTTAAGCTTCTCAGTAAAAGTAAGTCCAGAGGCATCCACTGCTCAGAATGGTATGTGAAGTCTTATCTGAACGTTTTGGTATAACTTCAAAAATCATGATCCAAATACTGAAATGATAACTCTACAAGACAGTACAATCTTAGTAATTAATGAAATTGTTGGAGTACTAGGCATGTGAGAACAAATAGAAGCTTTACTGCTGGGAAAAGGCCACCGATCAGTTGATGTTGGAAAATTTTACATCACTGAAGTGTTTACCGTCACAGATAAATATGACAAACATCCTGATGTAACCGCTCTACCAATTTCAAAATACCAATCAACAACTACAGTAAGCAAAAGCTAACCTCATTGATAAAGGGTAATCTACTCATACATATGCAAGACAGAATGACACTGCTATCTCACCCAGCATATTTCAGCCATCTGATGCACAAGCTGTTGAAATCGCTGTTTCTGCGTCTCTACCTCTATAAACTGCTGCAGTTGTGGGTCGGTAGTTAAACCCTGTGTATCCATTTTCTTGCTACAGTCAGACTTACTCAAACAGAACCTACAAGGACTACCAAGCGCTATTCTTCCTAGTTGAGAAGTTATAACAGCCACCGACCTTCACGTGTTCCTCTGCGGCTACATAACACCGGAACCGGAAACAACTCAATAACTTTTCGGAACGACGAGATATGGAGTGGTAATCTAGTACATGCTCAGTAGCAAACATCGCGCTTTACCGTAATTTGATTGCTGTAGTAATATCCCACTTAGTACCCTACACGCCCACGTTATAAGCATTATTACCCAGGAGAGAGATGTTCAAAGTCTGCAAAACACAGTGGCATCTTTGGAGAAAACGGGGGAAAGTAAACAAGTACCCACCAGATGTGCTTTAGCAAAGCCCGCATACACAATATTAAACCAGTGGCAGCTACATTCCCATGACAGAAAGGACCCCGTTTATGTCACTACTAACATTACGGGACGGGCAAAAGGGCTGGGTTAAGGCTCTCGCGCTTGAGTTAACTTATCTACTGGCTGTGCTTTGCTCTCTTCTTTATGAAAAACTAATGGCTTTATTTTACAACAGTACCCCACTGGCCGTTTCGCGCATAAATGGGCGTGACCAGAGTCATTGACATGCCTAGTGGCTGTGATGTGGAGCATGCAAATGATCCATGATTGACATGCCAAGCAGCTTCGCTGGTGACATCACGCCTCTTGATTGAAACCTGGTGAAGCCACCTCTTGCTGGCTGAACTAACCCGGAAGAAGAAGTTTCACCAATACGAAATAATCAGATCAATAATCAATCAAAATCAGAGACACTTGAGAGTATACTTCTTAACCTCTTAGTGCAAGAAAACTGTATAAAGATTGACAAAATGGGGGGGGGGGGGGATTGCTATAGTAACATGGTTTGTGTTAACATGCATTTTCTGAAGGATTTGAAGTTTGAAACTCAAAAAACAAGTAATCTCTGTGGTATCCCCAAAGTCTCAAACAACCCAGTACACAGTTATAGTTTGTCCAAAAACAAAACAGTGTTAAGAAACTTCTCTGTGTGGAACATACCTCTCAAGTGTACCTCATTACGAAGAACATTCCTCATTTTGGGTCTCAAAAAACAAGTATAATGCGGTGAAGTCCCAGGGCTATAGATTAGCTAGAATTATCACCGAGATGGAACCAAGTTTGAGAAACCTGAACAACTTAGAGAATGATTTCCTAGTGAGAGGCTACAAAAGTCAGATGTTAAAAAAACATCCTGGAACCCATTACAGAACTGAAAAGGACTGACCCACCTTCACTCACCCTCCCCAGTAGGAGAATGTTAAGAAATTCCATGAGAATAGCAAATGCAAAAATAGCTGCATCCTGACATACACTTTGGATTATCACAGTATAAAAAATGCTGTTAAAGAAAACTGGGTGTATAAACAAACACCTGCACGTACGGATGTGCACGGACCAAACCAACAACAATGACTGTGAAAAAAAAAAAGGTCCAGCACAAAAAGGGTGATAACTTAAAACTCCTTTATTGGGGTTTCTCCAAAAACAAACAGCCTACCGGTTTCGGCAACAGCCTTCCTCAGTGCTTAATAACAGCATAATATCACCAGTCCCTTAAATAGAGAGCATCATTAGCATACAGAAATACCATTGGTTGGTTAAACAATCTAGGACAACTCATTAAGGCCAGGTTTAAACAAACCCCCCAGCCGAATAATCCAACCTGATTCTTTATTATTTAATAACGTGTGCCAACCAATTTTAGAAATACATTGACCCTGTCAATAACAGTAAATATAAACCTGGCCATTTTGTGAATTAAAGGTGCTTATATAAAGCGTTTGTAGGCCTCCTATTCCTGATCTCACTGAGGTGGCCTTAATGAGTTGTCAAGGAGTTATCTGTGTATGCATTTTTCAAGAATCTTGGCTATGGGAAGGATGAGAGCAATTGGCCTGTAGTTTGAGAACTCAGTAGAGGAGCTGCCTTTTTGAATAGGGCTGATGTAAGATACTTTCCAGAGTTTGGGGATGTACTGCTCATCTATGGAATGGTTCATTTGGATAGATATAGGATAAGATATGGCATCTGCTGGTAGCTTTAGAAATTCATTAGGGAGTTGGTCAGCTGTGAGGGAGGAGGGCTTAAGTTTGGAAAAATGTTTTTTGATGGTATTAGTTTGAACTGGTTTGATTGAAAAGGAATTGAGGGTTCTGTCTAATTCATTAGGAATAAGATAGGGGGTATTGCTGTTGTTTTTTGCTAGGGGGAGTATAGAGTTGATAAAGTGTGAATTAAATTTTGATGCAATGTTATCTGTGGAATTTGTTGTGGTTGGAGCTGGGGTTGCAATCTGTCCAGACTTTTGTAGTTGTTTGATGGCTCCCCAAAATTTCTGGGGATTGTGTTGGTATTTTTTTGCATTGTTGTATAGTATAGCTTTTTGTCATGCCTGACTTGTTATTTAGCAAGGTTGTATAATTGATGGTAGGTAAGAAGGGAGTCCTGATTTTTGGTCTTGTGGTATAGAGACCAGACTCTGTTTCTCTGGTTGAGAAGCTGCATGGTGTCATTGGTAAACCATGGCATGTGCTTGGAGTTAGAATGGGTCTTTCTTAGGGGAGCTAGGCTTTTTAGGATAATAAGGAATTTGTCAGTGAAATATTGAACAGCTGAGTCAAGGTGCAGATATTTTAAAGGGGACCAGTCACATTGTTGCAGGAGGGATTTGAAGACTTCAGGTGGAAATGTCTTTTGTTGTGGTCAAGTCTGTGAATGATATTTTTGGTAGGGCACATGCAGTGCCTAAGAGGGTAAGTGTGTAAGTGATCACTTATACTGTCAGGGAGACAGCCAGATTTATCGCAGAGAGAGGTTTTGTTTGTAAGTGTCTGGTATAAGATTGATTCTTTTTTGCTATGTTTATCAAATTTGGTAGGGGATTGTATAATTTGACAGAAACCATGCAGGTTAATAAAATATGAGTGATTTTCCAAGGCGCAGGTGTACCAGTCCATGTTGAAATTAAAAGTTGAGGCACACCAACAAAGAAGGTCTTCAATAATGTCTGGGTTGTTACCTGGGAGTATATAAATAGGTATTATAATGATGTTTTTGTTGGAGTTTATTTGAAGGAGGGTGATTAGAGTTTCAGAATTCAATTTTGATTTGGTTGATTTGAAGCCTTTCTAGTTTGATGGTATTTTTATGTATTACAGCTATGCCCCCACCTCGTTTATGAGTCCTGTCATGTCTATGGATGTTATAACCATGGGTTAGAATTTCACTATCCGGTATGTGGGGTTTTAGACACATTTCTGTTAGGTCTGCTAATTCAGGAGAGTATTGGGTGATAGTTGCATGAAATTCATGACTTTTATTTAGGATGCTTCTTAGGTTCATGTTTAATATTAAGAGATCAGAGCTACCTCATGGGAGATTAGTGATGTTTGGGGAGTAAGGGGTGTTTGGAGTGAGAGGGGCTTGATTAAGGGGTTGTGGTCCTGTATTAGGATGTCTGTCACCACTTAGTTAGATCAGGTAGAATTGAATAGAAATAGGTATGTGAGTTGGTAACCAGTTTCATAGGTTCATAGGTAGATACTAGGCTATCTGCCCTAGGGCATTCATAAGCCTAGTCAGAGTGTAATTGGCTTCTGCCTCCCCATTAGATTAGCCCACTGTGCCTCTGTAAAGTAGGTCACAGAAGGTACCCTTTTAAGATTAGTTTACTGTGCCTCTGTCTAGCAGGGACACAGGAGAGATCCCAGGGGTGAATTTGCGATTTCCCATCCATGCATCCAAATTTCGCTTGAAGAGGGTCAGCAAGGGGCTATGTCTAACATGAGTGGGATTCTATTCCAGAGTGAGGGGAGCCTCTGGGAAATGAATCTGTCCCTCCAGCATGTCCTATTTATTTTTGTGTTGAGGTTTAGGTCCCTGGAGCGTGTAGCTCTAAGGGACTTGGATTTTTTGAGGTGGAGCATGTCCATTAATTCTGGGTTTGACATGGCTTTGTACGTCAGGCATAGATTGCCTCTGAGTAGGCGGTAAGCAACTGAGTAGAGCTGGAGTTTCTTTAGTCGAGCTGCATAGGACATCTGTTTGTAGCCCATGATCCTCTTGGTGAGGTACTTTTGGGGTCTCTCCAGTTGCTGCAGGTGTCGGGTAAGGTACATCCCAAAAGGGGCATTGTATTCAATTATGGGCCTGATGAGTGATGAGTAGAGGGGCACAATGACCTCTCTTGATCTAGATGCGAACCCTTTCGTGATAAGGTGGGCTATATAGAAGGTCTTTCTAACCACTTTGGCAACGTGATTATCAAAGGAGAGATTACTATCTACGTTGCTCCCCAAGTCTCTAATTACTTCTTCCATACTTAATGGATTACCACCTATGTGGTAATTTGTGGGTACCTTGTTTTTCCCAAAGGGGATGACTATGCACTTTTTAGCATTTAGCATGAGGCCGTGGCTCTGGCACCAAGCATCCGTCTCTGTGAGACCCTTTTGGAGGATGCTTGTGTGAGCTGGAGATTCGATTATGGCCCCAGTTTGCAGTCATCTGCGAACTTTGTCAGCCATAATCCCCCCGTGTTAGCCTGAACCTCAGAGAAGTATATACCAAACAAGAGAGGTCCCAGAACTGAGCCCTGTGGGACGCCACTTGTAACTGGTTTGGATTCAGACATGGCACCTGTGATTCTGACCATGTGGGTTCTATCTCTGAGCCAGTTTGCAACCCATCTTGTGATATAGGGGTTGATATTTAAGCTGGTACGCTTATTTATGATGCCTGAGTGGAGTATTGTGTCGAAGGCTTTTGCGAGGTCCAGGTAGACTGTGTGGACTACCTTGCCCTCATCTATGGCTTTGGTAACTGTTTCAAAGAAATCAACTAGGTTTAAGAGGCAAGATCTGCCCTTAACAAAGCCGAATTGGGTAGGGTCCAGTGTCTGGAGGCTCCCAATGTCTTTGTTTATGAGCTCCATGATAATATGCTCCATAGCTTTACAGACCAGACTAGTCAGGCTTATGGGGCAATAGTTTCTGGGGTCCGTTGTGGCACCACCTTTGTGGAGTGGGACCACTGTAGCTGTACGCCATTCTTTGGGTACATATCCTGTAGTAAGGCTAAGTTTGAACAGTGACTTAATGTGAGGGTTCAGTTCTTCTTGGAGCTCATGTAAGACACAGCCTGGGACACCGTCCGGTCCCATAGATGCTGTGTTTTTTGCTTTGGAGAGGGCAGCTTTCACCTGTGCATCTGTGATGTCAGGGAGGTTACATTCAGTTGTGACAGGCATTTGCTCCTTTGGGGGGGAAGGGGGGGAGAAGTTTGCGCTGAATCTGTCTGCCAGGATGTTGGCTATGTCTGTAGGTTTGGTATATTTTGTGCCATTATGCAACAATTCAGAGCATATCTGGGAGTTTCCACCCATGTTTCTGACATAACTAAAGAAGGCCTAGTGATTATCTTTAGTGTCTAGGGCAATTTTTCTTTCGAAACTGGCCTTTGATGATTTTATGAGGGATCAAAGTTTCTTGCTAATACTGATCAGAGATGCCTTCCCTTTTTGGGATTTTGCTCTGTCATGTAGTAGCTTTCTCCTTCTGTTGTATAGCTTATTTATGGCCGGGGTCCAGCAGACTGGTCTCCTGTTTTTGGAGGAGTGAGTCTTGGTTTTATTTGGGATAGCACGATCCATGCATTCCTGCAGGTGCTCATAGAATGCATTTGTAAAGGATTCTGCGGATTGGGTTGTATTATCCTCTAGCCCAGGGGCTTTGAAGGATTCCACCTCAGTCTTGAGAAGTGCAAAGTTGGCTTTTGAGAAATTCTTTACAGTGATTTCCTTGGCTGGGGGTGGGGACGGGATATGGATGTCCAGGGAAATTTGTTTATGGTCTGATCTTACCAATGAGGGGTTTACCTCTGGTGTGGAACATAGAGTCTCCATGTTGGTGATGACCAGGTCCAATATGTTGTTCCCTCTTGTGGGAGTGGTGACCAGTTGTTCCATTGTGTTAGAGTTCATAAATTCAAGGAACCATTGGGCGAGGGTGTTTGGGCTTGAGTAGTTTTCCCAGTCAATGTTTGGGTAGTTGAAGTCACCCAATAACATAGTGTTTGGAGAGACCTTCATATTCTCCAGTGTTCTCAGGAATGCCAAGTGGGGTTCCTGTAATAGGGAGGGTGTTCTGTAGCAGGCTACAAACTGAAAGGCAGTTTTGCTTGTGTTAGTTGCACATGGATGGCTTCCGATGCTTCGTGCAGTGCCACTAACCTGGAGGTGTAGGTATCTTTGATGAATATAGATACTCCCCCTCCTTTTGTGCTTTGGACCGAGTTTTGGGGCCGAAATGCATGGTATGAGTTATAACCTGGTAGTGCTGGGGTGCTCTCAGGAGCCTTGAACCAGGTTTCTGTTACTGCACAGACATCGATATTCTCCATACTGAGGAGAGCCTCGAGTGCGTGCATCTTGAGGTTTAGACGTCTGGCATTGAGTAGCATTACCTTTAGTTTTTTATCCTTGGGTTGTCTATGGAGGTGGGTTTGTCCTTTGAGCCTTGCCTAAAAAAGGCACTATGGGGGTGGCAAGAGCCTCGGCCAGTATACGAAAGCCTAAGGGTGCCAGAAAACCGCACATTTTATGAGGAATAGACCAAAAATATGAGACAAAAATCTGGACAAATGAAGTGCACGCATGAGAGACATGGGCAGGATACATAATTTTGCCTCCTGTAGCAAATATTGGGAAACATATATTTTTTAAAACTTAGTTACTGGTTCTTCAGTGAAGAAAAAAGTATATAAAAATGCATTGTTTGCCATATGGGTTGCTTAATTGTGCCTTGATTTTGTTACCACATATGTTTCATTTGAATAATAAGACATGAGTTTTGTTTTTAAATTAAAATTGCATGTTTTATTATAGATAAGGATAAAGATATTAAATTTGGTTACAGTGAGTTAGTACTAAAACTAAAATTGTTATGTTGCAGAACCCATTTAGCAATTAGGTAAAGGAAAGTGTTTAAATCTTTTTTCTTTAATTTGTGGGAAAGTGAGTGTAGTGACAGAAATATATATTTTTCCTGTGTGGTGATCTGTAAAGTTGAATTGAGATTAAGTAAGGAATTAATCCAGAAATCAATTTTTGTCTTTTTTGAGGGAGGCATTATCACATTTTTACTTACAGGTTCATAGTTTCATAGTTTCTTACTAGGTTGTCAATCTGTGGGGATTGTATGAAGCCTATATATATAGTCCTTGTACAGTATACATACTGGTGGCCATAGGTGTTTATAACTTGTGAATTTTTGAATGTTTACATGTTTCCACTGTCCATAAGGGGCAAGGATGCTAAATCAGGGTGAATTTGCAATTTCCTAACTAGTTATCTAAGTTGTGTTTGAACAGAGTAAGACACTTGCTTTGCTTAGCTTGGAGTGGAAGGCAATTTTGCAGAAGCAGGATTCTTTGTGATACATACCTAGCCTTCCTACATAGTTTATATCATTCGGGCTGCTGTTTCTAACACTAGTAGACTTAACAAATGTTTAGTAAGACTGGCAGGATAGACTCATTTGAAGCTCTATTTGCTAGGTAGATGTCACCTCACAAAATCCTGTAAGATACCAGGAAGAGAGATAGGGCCATGAAGCAGGCAGCATAGCTTTTATGATTTATGCCCCTGATTTCTTTTTTTTTTTTGAGAAAGTGTTGTGGGCATTCTAAGTGTGATAGGTGTCTGGATAAATACACACCAAAATGGATATTGTACTTATTGATCAATGTAATGTGTACTGAATACAGTGGATCTATGACATGTCTGGACCTGGACACTACACCTTTTGATATAACCTGTGCAATGAATGATACCGCAGTACAAGGACAAAATGATTGAGTTCAACAATTGGCTAAGCTTCTGGTGTCATTCTAAGGGGATCCAGTATCTGTCTGCTTGGGATGACATGGTCGACAGACCACGATGCTTTGCCACAGATGGCCTGCACCTGTTGCCCCTGGGATTCCGGATACTGGCTAAGGCTCTTGCTGCCCCTATAGTGCCTTTTTTAGGCAGGGTTTGAATAACAAATTCACCACCATAACAGAAACAGCCAAGCAAAAACTGAGGGTAATGCTACTCAATGCTAGAAGTCTAAATCTCAAAATGCACTCACTCAAGGCACTCCTTAAAATGGAAAACATTGATATCTGTGCAGTGATTGAGACCTGGTTCAAGGCTCCAGAGAGCACCCCTGCACTACCAGGCTATAACTCATACCACACTTTTCGGCCATGTAACTTGGACCGAAACACCAAAGGCAGAGGTGTGTCCATATTCATTAAGGATATCCACACCTCCAGGCTAGTTGCCCAGCATAATGCATCCGAGGTTATCCAAGTGCAACTAACTCTGGGCAAAACTGCAATCCAAATTGTAGCTTGCTACAGATCCCCCACCATGCCCCAGGATTCCCACTCCTCTTTTCTTGATGTACTGGAAAATATTAGGGTTCAACCAAACACCCTAATAATGGGTGACTTCAACTACCTCATCATTAACTGGGAAAACGACTCATGTACCAACTCCTTAGCTCAACGCTTTCTGGAATTCATAAACTCCAATGCCCTAGATTAATTTATCCACACCCCCACCAGGGGCAACAATATCCTAGACCTAGTCATTACCAACATGAGTGACCGGTGTTCCACACCTGAAGTCAACTCCTCGTTGGTCTGATCCAGCCATAAGCTTATCACCCTTGATATCCACATCCTGCCCCCACCCCCCCATTAAGGAAACCACAGTAAAAAATTTCTCCAAAGCCAACTTCATGCTTATTAAGACAGAAGTGGTGAACTTCATGACACCCATGCAAATGGACAATACAGTTACAACTGCTGAATCCTACACAAATGCACTCTATAAGCACTTACACGAGTGCATGGATTGTGCTATCCCAAACAGAACCAAGACGCTATCCTCCAAAAAAAGGAATCGAATCTGGTGTTCCCCTGCCATAAACAAACTGTACAACAGAAGGAAGAAACATTTGCAAAAGAGAGTAAAATCCCATGAGTGGAGGAGCTCCCTGGTCAGCCTCAGTAAGAAGCTGAGATCCCTTATAAGATCCTCCAAAGCTAGCTATGAAAACAAAATCGCCACTAAATCCAAGGACAACCACAAAGCATTCTATAGCTATGCCAAGAATCTAGATGACAACACATAGATCTGCTCTGAGTTACAGCACAAAGGCACGAAAATTACAGAACCAACTGATATTGCCAACATTCTGGCAGATAGGTTCAGTGCTAACTTTACCCCCCTCTCACCCCCTAAAGGGCCCATATTTATACAGGAAGAATGCAGAGTCCCTGTAATCACAACTGCGCAGGTAAAAGCTGCACTCTCTAAAGCCAAAAACACTGCATCCATGGGACCGGACAACATCCCGGGCTGTGTTTTACACGAACTTCAGAACAAACTGGCTCCCCACTTAAGCACCATGTTCAATAATAGCCTCGCATCAGGCTTTGTGCCCACTGAATGGTGCACAGCAACAGTTATCCCACTCCACAAAGGGGGAGCCACCACTGATCCCGGGAACTATCAACCTATTAGCCTGACAAGCCTGATCTGCAAGGCCATGGAACGCATCATCATGGAACTCATAAACAAAGACATTGGTAACCTCCAAGCTCTGGATCCCACCCAGTTCGGGTTTGTGAAAGGCAGATCATGCCTCCTGAACCTGATCGACTTCTTTGAGGCAGTCACCAAAGCCATGGATGAGGGTAAGGTGGTTCACACAGACACAGCCTATCTTGACCTTGCCAAGGCTTTCAACACCATCCAAGTAGGTGCAGAAATACGAAGATGTAAACCACAGATGTATGTCCAAGCGTTTAATGTAACCACAAAAATGGAAAAAAATACAAAACTGCCAGACATGAATGCTTTTAAAATCCTTCATGCGTTTTCGTCTATTCATTGACTTCATCAGATAAATACAAATGCAAACTTCCTCTACTCCACATATATATAGTTTAAATCATTAATATTACAGCCAATAGAATTCATTATCTGATCAATTTCCCGCTTTTTTGTTTAAAACAATTAAATTAATACATACAAATATTATGTTGAAATTTAATGTTTTGTGTCACTTGTTAATAAATTTAAAATAATCTTAATAGTTAAAAACATTTGTATTCACTTTAATAAAAAACCTTTGTTTATTTAAAAACACTCGTTTTCCTAATTATATGAAATTGATCAGATAATGAATTCTATTGGCTGTAATATTAATGATTTAAACTATATATGTGGAGTAGAGGAAGTTTGCATTTGTATTTATCCGATGAAGTCAATGAATAGACGAAAATGCATGAAGGATTTTAAAAGCGTTCATGTCTGGCAGTTTTGTATTTTTTCCGTTTTTGTGGTTACATTAAATGCTTGGACATACATCTGTGGTTTACATCTTCATATTTCTGCACCTACTTGGATTTTTATTAGTAACTTTTGTGCAGGTTCCTTTGGTTTAGTTCTTTCAACACCATCCCCTATTCTGGAATTATAGCTAAACTAGGTATAAATCCCTACGTCACAAGATGGGTTGCCAACTGGCTCACAGACAGAACCCACACTGTAAAAGTTGCAGACTCCAAATCTGACCTCAAAGCAGTGACAAGTGGAGTACCACAGGGTTCCTTCCTGGGACTTCTCCTGTTTGGTATCTACTTCTCTGAAGTACAGGCTAACACAAAAGGCCTCTGGTAATGAAGTTCGCAGATGACTGCAAACTAGGAGCCATAGTCAAGTCCCCAAATGATGTGGACATCCTACAGAAGGGCCTCACTGAGACAGATGCCTGGTGTCAAAGCCATGGCTTCAAGCTCAATGCCAAAAAGTGCAGTGTCATCCCCTTTGGTAAAAACTCTGTACCCATGAACTACTACATAGGCAGGAATCTACTTAATACCGAATGTGTGAGAAGAGACCTTGGGACCCAGGTGGAGAGTAGTCTCTCCTTTGATAGTCACATCGCCACAGTAGTCAGGAAGTCCTTCTGCATGGCACACCTCATCATTAAAGAGTTCTCATCCAGGAAAAAAGATGTCATTGTTCCCCTCTATTCATCACTCATTAGACCCATTATAGAGTACAACACCCCTTTTGGAATGTACCTCAAGACATCTGCAGCAGCTGGAAAGGCCACAGAAGTACCTCACAAAGAGGATTACTGGCCTCAAACAAATGCCCTACACTGACTGCCTCAAAAAACTCCAGCTTTACTCCATAGCATATCGCCTACTCTGAGGTTATCTCTGCCTAAAATATAAAGCTATGTCAAACCCAGTGCTGTTGGACATGCTACACCTAAAGAAATCCCAATCCCTCCGAGCTACACGCTCTAGGGACCTAAACCTTGTCACCACAATAAACAGGACACATTGGAGGGATAGACTCCTGTCCCAGAGACTTCCTATACTCTGGAACAAGTTACCCATCTATGTCAAGCAAAGTTTTTCATTAGCACTCTTCAAGAAAAATCCTGATGAGCGGATGAGAAATAGGAAATAAACCCGGGGATCACTTCTGTGTCTCTGCTCGACAGCGGCACAGGAAAATAACTTTTTCAGGTGGTGTAAGCTATGGAACCTTGCTGGCTAGGCTTACGTAGGCCCTTGGGCCGATAACCTAGTACCTACCTATGAACCTATGAACCTATGAAAAAGGACTTGATTCCAATAGTGAATACATGGTGATCAAAACAGGTACCCAGATCCCTAACTACATGATCAGCTTTCAGAGGTAAGTTGCCAATGTGATAGTTACTCAGAGTGTGTTGTTTGCTGAAGGCTATGATTATATGTTTCTTGGTATTCGGTTTTTAGCCCTTGGATCTGGCACCAGCTGCCAGTCTAAGACAGGCCTTCTTGGAGGATTTTTGTGTCTTCAGAGGAGTAAACTTTGTAAGGCATAAGCTGTTTGCAATGGCTGTGACCTCTGAGAAATGGATGCCAAAGAGGAGTGGCCCAAGGACTGAACCTTGGGTACTCTGTTGGTTCAGATATTTTTTAAGTTGATGGAGTTGCCCATGCATATTTTCTGTGTTCTGTTTGTGAGGCAGTTTGCTATCCATAGCTTTACATCAGATCTAGTTGTGAGAGTTTATCTGTGATACATGAGTGTGGAATAGTATTAAACACCTTTGTGAGGCCTAGATGTGCACTGTGCATGGGTTTGCCCTCGTTCATGGCATTAGTTACTTTTTCAAAGAAGTCTGCTAGGTTAAATAGGTAGAATCTGCCATTAACAAATGGATACTGGCATGGTTCAAATGTCTGTAGGATATCCATTAATTCTATAACAATTCCTTCCATGGCCTTGCAGATGAGGCTGGTCAGGCTTATGGTTCCATAATTAATTTGGGTCTGTTGAAGCCCAGCCTTTGTGCAAGCAGATAACTGGAGGGTCCTCTATTTATTCATCACAAAGCATGACTTGAGGCTTATACTGAATAGCTTTTGCAAGAGCTCTGATTGGTCATATTTCAGACTCACCAGAAGATGAACGGTATGTTATCTGGCTCAATAAAAATAGTGTTCTTGGCCTTCGATGGTGCCTTAATAACTTGCTCTTGGAAGATTTGGTGGGCTAGTTACAGTTAATAGATTAGGAAAATTAGTGGGAGAATGAGGCTGAAGTTTACATTAAAATTATTGGCTAGTAGATCTGTTATGTTCTCTGGATTTGAGTAAGTAATATTTACTATTAGTTCTGAACAGTGCTGGGCATCTTGGGAGCTGAACTTGTTTTTGCATCTAATGAGTGTTTTGTTTTATATTATTTTGTTGTAGAACTTATTAATTTTAGGATTACTTCATAGGTTCACATATGTATACTAGGCTAACTACGACTAGGACCCTTATAAGCTTGCCATCCAGCCTAAATGTGAGCCACAAATTTGATTTATGTAGGGGTGATTTACTGACTGCCTATGTCCATCAGACATAGGCACCAGACCAGGGATGAATTTCCAGTTAGCCATACATAGGGAGGAACTCTGCTTGGAATGGATGGGGAGCCATTTACACAGAATGGGAATTCTCTGAGAACCATATCTGACTCTCCACCATGACTATTTATATTTTTAGCAAAATGTAGGTCTTTTAATCTAGTAGTTCTGATGCTATTTATTTTGCAGATGTGTAAAAGGTTCATCAAAACAGGGTCCAGGGATGCCTTGTATATTAGGCAGAGAGCAACACTCAGCAGTCTGCATGATACAGAGTAAAGAGACAGGGTTTGAGGCAATCAGCATAGAACATTGTATTTACTCCTTGTATTCTTTTCATAAGGAACCTTTGTGGACATTCCAGTTGCTGCATGTGTTTGGTCAGGTACATACTGAAGGTGCCATTATACTCTATGATGGGTCTGATGAAGGCTGAGTACATAATATGATGACCTCTCTAGACCTGGATGGCATGCTCTTGCTTATAAGTTGAGCAACATGGTAGGATTTTCTTACTACCATGGACACATGTTGGTTTAAGGCTAGGATACTATCTACACGAGTTCCCAGATCCATGACTAATGAATCAACATTTAGGGGTGTTTTATTGATGACATAGTTATTGAGGATGGCCGACTTCCCAAAAGTTCCTATAATGCATTTCTTGACATTGAGTTTTAAGCCATGGCTTTAGTTCCAAGCATGTGTCTGTGTTAGACTTTCTTGAAGGGTGTTCTCATCTTGGTGATTCAGTGACTGCTCCCACTTTTTAGTCATCTGCAAACCTGGTTAGCCTGATGCCTTTGACATTGGCTTTGACATCTGAGAAATAGATGCCAAAGAGGAGTTGGCCTAGCAGAGAGCAGTGGGGGGTTCCACTAGTAACTGGCCTCTTTATGGAAGTGACCTCACTGATTCTAACCTACTGGGTCCTATCAGTGAGCCAGCTGGCTGTCCAGCATACTATAAAGGGGTTTGTACCAAGTTACATAAGTTTGTTGACAATGCATCAGTGGACTATCGTATCAAATGCTTTAGCCAAATGTAAGCAGGTAGTGTGCAGCATTTACCCAATTCTTTTTCTTAGTGACCTTTTTAAAGAGGTCCACCAGATTCAGTAAACATGACCTTCCTTTGACAAAGCCAAATTGGCATGGATCTAATGTCTGAAGGTTTTCTACATCTTTGCTGATAATGTCTATGATAATTCTTTCCATGGCTTTGCAAATAAAAATAGTCAGACTAATAGGTCTATAGTCTCTAGGATATGATGAAGATCCTCACTTATGAAGGGGGGAGTAACATCTCAGTCCTCTATTCACATGGCACAATTTATTTATTTTTTTATTTATTTATTTTATTTATTTGCAGTTGGTTAACCAGGATAGTCCTTTGGGCCAAAATAACCCGTTTTCAATGGAGTCCTGGGGAGAAAAGCTCCAACATAAAGATTACACAAAAGATAGCAACAATTTACAGTTTAACTATTTCTCGTTCTAAGAGATAACAAAAGTTACTGTGATTAAATAGACAAAGGTGTATATATATATATATATATATATATATATATATATATATATATATATATATATATATTTATTTTTTTTTTTTAAGAACAATGCACTAGTAAGTTTGTGTTTTCATAAGATAAAAAATAGTAGGATTAGGTGAAAATAGGAGGTTGGTTGAAGTAAGTTGGAAGTAGATAGTTGAGAATAAGATGTTGATTGCTAGATGTGAAAAATGGAGTTGGTATTTGAAGTATGTGAAGTGGAAGACAGTACGGGATGGAGAATAAGTTAAGAGGGGTGGGAGCAGGAACATTCCCATGTGGATGTTAGATGGGAGTAAAGTGATTTTTTAAAGGATGGGAGGCTAGTGATGGTTCGAATGGAAGGAGGGAGGGAGTTCCATAGGCGTGCTAGGAAAAAAGATAGTAGGTTTTGTCCTGGGGGGGGTGAAGGGGTTTATATACTTCGATTAGGTTTTGATTGCTAGATCTTAGGAGTCGTTGTGGGTGGTGCATTTTAAAGGTAGAGGAGAGGGAGGGACAAAGGGAAGGTTGGTAAATGAGTTTGTGTACATAGGTTAGCTGAATATAGGAGAGGTAGTTGGGAAGTTCTAGCCAGTTGAGTATGTGGAGAGGTACACAGTGATGGGTTGATGGTCTGTTGTTAGTGGCGAATTTGGCTATTTTGTAATAACAAGAGGACAGTTTTGTTTCAAGATTAGATTGTAGGTGTGTAAGGAGAGGGGCACCATAAAGAAGGGAGGGTAAGAGAAATGTAGTAGAGAGAGTGAGCTTAGTAGCTAAAGTGAGGTATCGGTTGTGTCGGTAGTGCATACCGAGTTTTTGGTGGGGTTTTTTTTATGTTTAGTAGGAGATGGGAATTGAATTTAAGCTTGTCATCAATCTGGACTCCTAATAGTTTGGTTTCGGATACCAGCTCAAGAGGTGTATTATTTTGGCTGGTGATAGAGAATATTTTTTTGTCAATGGTGCTAGTTTTGGAGGGGGTGAATATCATAAGTTTTGTTTTTGCTGCATTGAGTGCTAGATGATTGTCTTTCATCCATTGTTCAGTGGCGGAGAAAGCGTTTTGAGTTAGTTATAAGAGAGTTGGGATGGATGAGGCAGAACAGACAATTGTAGAATCATCTGCGTATTGAATAATGTTAGCATAAGGAATGGATCGGAAAAAATCATTGATGAATATATTAAAGAGCAGAGGACCTAGTATGGAACCTTGCGGGACACCAGTAGGGGTGTTGAGGAAACAGGAGGTAGCTTTTTTCCATTTGACAGCTTGTTGCCTGTTGGAGAGGTAGCTGGTGAACCAATTGAGAGATGAAGGTGATAGGTTTAGGCTAGATAATTTAGTAAGTAGTAGGTAATGGGAGATGGTATCGAAGGCCTTAGAGAGGTCAAGTAGGATGGTAGATACCATAAGACCAGAATCTCTAGCTTTATTAACTATTTTGAGGAAAGAAAGGAGGGCGGTCATAGTGCTGTGATTGGGTCTGAAGCCGTGTTGGGTGGGAGTTAATAAATTGTTGTCCAAGAGATAGGGAAGGAGTTGAAGATGGATACATTTCTTGTGGAGTTTTGAGATGGGAGAGAGAATGGCGATGGACCGAAAGTTGGTGATGTTAGTATCAATGCCTCCTTTGTGAAGGGGAATGATGAAAGCCTTTTTCCAGAGTCGCGGAACAAGACCTTCTTGGATAGAGCTGTTGATTAGGATGCTTATTGGGAAGGCAATGGCTTTGGCAGCTATACTGAGGAAGTATGAGGGAATGTTGTTGGGGGCATTGGTGCTAGGTCTTAGTTTTTGCAAGAGTTCTTTTATGGTAGAAGTAGGGATGGGTTTTATGGGGAATGGTGGTGTTTGAGAGGAAGGGAGATTAGAGACTGGAGATGGAGGGGGTGGTGGAGGAGGAGAAGTGGAGGTAGGAGGTGCAGTATTATTGGAGAAGGAAGAAGTTAGTTTGGAAATAGAGTTTATGAAGAAAGAGTTAAACTGAGTGGCAAGATCTATGTCTTGAACATTTGGGTCTGGACTTGGGTTAGCAATTGTGCCAGGTTTAAGTAGGTTAGAGACCCCTTTCCAGAACTTTTGTGGATTGGTTTTATGGTTGCTTTGGAGTAGGGAGAAGTAGTTTTGGCGGTCTGCTTTGATAAGTTTTTTTACTGAGTTGCGAAGAGTTTTGTACTCATTAAGGGTAGAGGGGGTTTTATTCCTTCGGTAACGTGCCCAAGCTTTGTCTCTAAGTTGCATGTCAGTTAGTGTGTTTTTTGTTAGCTAAGGGGCGGTTTTGTTTTTAATTCTTTTGTTTTTTGTGGGCTCATGACTATCTAAAAGGTTTAGGAAAATTGTGTTGAAGTGTTGAATAGCATTTTCCAGGGGAAGAGTTTTTAAAGGGTGCCAACTGAGTGATTTTAGTGAGTCAGAGAAGGCTTTTGGGTTGAAGTTTTTTAGGCATCAGGTACTGATATAATTATGAGTTATTTGTAAGAGAGAAGGAAAACGCTGAGCAAAGGTGGGAAGGTGGTCGCTGAGGGAGTCGGGAAGAGTACCACTGTCAGGGTAGTAGTGGGGGTGAGAGACTAGGATTCAGTCTAGGATGCTGCCATTGGTAAAGTCTTTAGTGGGTCATGTAATGGAGTTGATGAGTTGAGAGTAATTATATAGGTTGATGTTTAGGGAGTGTGCAGGGGACTGAATGGAGGCCCAATTAATGTTTGTGTCTCCCAAGATTATAGTTTCATTACTGATATTAGTAGAAAGCCAGGAGAGGATATCTTCGAGTACTGAGATGTTGTCTCCAGGGGGAATGTAAAGGGAGGCTATGCATATCTGTTTGTGTTTATTTAACTGAAATAGAGCTAGTATTAATTCAGTGCTAGCAAATTGGGGGATGGGTTTATTGTAGGGAGTTATGCAAAGAGAGGATGAGTAGAGTATGGCTACACCACCACCCTTTTTGTGGGTTCTATCTTTTCTGATGATGGAGTAATTAGGTGGTACTATTTATGCATCTTATATGTGGGGTTTTATCCAGGTTTCAGATATGGCTAAGATGTCGGGCTTATTGTAGAGTAGCCAGGCCTGTAGGTTGGGGATTTTGTTAGTTATGCTTTGGGCATTAAAAGCTGTTAGTAGGATGGAATGAGATGTAAAGGTAGGGGTGGTTGGGCCAGGGTTGGGATGTGTATCTCCGGATAAAAGTATGTATGATAGAAGTTGGATTATGTATTGAAGGTGTTTGGATTGATTTGTTTGTGTGTTGTGAGTTATGAGATTTCTGAGGGATATAGGAAGCAGAGTGGGAAATGAGGTTGTATGGGGAGTAATGAGTTTGTAGTGAAAGCAAAGGTTGTTGTTGATGGGATATAGGGAAGGATGTATTGAGATAAGTGAGTGTGACTGAGATGTGAGCAGTGATGTTGTTGTGTGACAGGGTGGTATGTGAGTTAAGGGGTTGGGCTGGGTTAGGTAGTGGATATAGGTGAGGTTCAGAAGAAGTAATAGTGTAGTCGAAAGGGGTGTATAGTTTGTAATCATGGTAAGAGTATGAGGAAGCTGTATATGGTGGTGATTCATGTGGGTGGAAGATATGGGATGTAAGGATGGTGGGCGGGGGAGGGAGTAGGAAGAGGAGGGGTGTAAGGGGGTGGAGTTAAGTGAAGGATAGGAAGTGGGAGTGCTTGTGTGGGTATAAATGTAGATGTAGTGGGGGTGGGTGAGATTTGGGGGTAGGGTAGGGGAGCGGAGTGAGCCCACAGAGCGAACGGAGCGGGGAAGAAAAAGACAAGAAAAAACAGCGTAACAAATCCTGTTTTAAGACTATAATTAAACAATGACACCACATGTCTTGATAAGTCATATTCTAAACTGTTCAAGACTAATCTTGGGATGTTATTGGGGCCCACTGAGGCTGTGGTCTTGATTTTATAGAACACAGACAGTACATGCTCCCTAGTTATAGTTGGATGGGTTATGTTTGAGGGTATTTTTGGGGGAGATGGTTGGTGGTGATAGGAGGTAAAGTTGTAACAGAGTTTGTCTGCTAACAGGTTCACTATATCACCAGGCTCAGTAAATGTGGCACCATTAAGCACCACTTCAGCACATTGCTGTGTGCTATGCTTTAGGTTACTGACATAAATGTAAAAAAAAAACAGCGGCACAAAGCCTGTTTTAAGACTATAGTTAAACAATGACACCACATGTCTTGATAAGTCATATTCTAAACTATTCAAGAGGAAACTTGGGATGTTATTGGGGCCCACTGAGGCTGTGGTCTTGACTTTAGAGAACACAGACAGTACATGCTCCCTAGTTATAGTTGGATGGGTTATGTCTGAGGATATTTTGGGGGGAGATGGTTTGTGGTGAGAGGAGGTAAAGTTGTAACGGAGTTTGTCTGCTAACAGGTTCACTATATTGCCAGGCTCAGTGAATGTGGCACCATTAAGCACCACTTCAGCACATTGCTGTGTGCTACCCTTTAGGTTACTGACATAAATGTAAAGCTTTATGCTTATCTTTCACCTGGGAGCGTATCCTAACCTTAGAGTTGCCTTTGCTTAACCTAATTACTCCTTTTAATTGCCTATTTGCTTTGATGGGAGAGTTTTTGTTTTTATGGAAATTATCCTGCCTGATTTTTGCCATATTTTTTTCCCTTTTGTTGTATATCCTGTTTAATTTGGGATACCACCAGGATGGCTTGTTTCTGGGGCAAGTCCTGGGATTGCTTCTGATACATACAGCAGCCTCTATGCAGCCATTGACATGGTTGTACCAAATTCCCTGAGAGCAATTCAGCATAGGCTGCTGTGTTCTTGAGGTTTGGAGTGGCATTGACTTATGACAAAGTATCACTTAATAAAAGCTTGTTTGCCTTGGAATTGATTGATAACTGTTACTAGTTTTAATGTGATTACTGTATTGATTTTAATTTCAAGGGAGACAGCGTTATGGTCAGAGCTTACTAGGGAGGGCAAGGCATTGGGGATGTGCAGCGTTCTCCCATATTTGTGAGCACAAGGTCCAGTATGATGGGGCCCCCTAGTGAGCGTATTCACTATTTGGTAAAGAGTGTTTGTATTTACAAAGTCTGGGAATCTCTTTGCATATAGATTTGAGGCCATTTAGTATTCCCAATCTATAGAGGGCTGATTAAAGTCTCGCATGAGTAGGGTGTTAGGTTGGATGGTAAGTGTCTCCAGTAGGTTCAAGTATACATTGAACTTCTTAGGACATGGCAGGTTACCTATAGCTGGCTAGGATATCATATGGGATTTTTTCTATGGAAATCTGCATGTAGAGAAACTCCAGGATGGCATACTGTTTGACCACCCAAGAGGTATGCTTGTTACTGATGTATATTGAGACAGCTCCACATTTAACCCTTGTCTCTGCAGCTACTGGTCTAAACATGTGAAAGGCACTGAAACTTTGCACTGCTGGGGTACTCTACTGCTTTGAAACCTTGTCTCAGTAAAGTACAGTTGTGCAAAATCTTACCATAACAGTAAATGCCCTTCTCTTTACTGTTACAGTATTCTTAACAGAAGGCATCTCTTACCAGGATAACCCAATGTCCAGCCAGTATACCAAAGCTTTTGGATTTTATATGTGCCATACGTCACATGTATGCTCCCCACACAAGACTTAAAGCAAAAAGGTGATGTATGGACACAATTACCCAGAATCTAACTGCCCCAGGAGAGAAGGCATCCTCCTAAAGACAAAGGGGCACATGCACATCCTGAAGAAAAAATGTAGATGGAAAAAGGAAAGGGAACCCCCTTGGCCAGGAGGGCAGCCAAAGAGAGGAACTAAAAAGGAAAGAAGGGAAGGGCCAAATATGCACAGTCAAAAGAAGGACATCTACTGTTATGGTAACATTTTACACAGCTGTACTTTGTCTTTCCATATCTCTGTTGCAGTATTCTTAACAGAAGGGAGAGTACAAAAGCTTAGGAAGCTGACTGGGAGGAGAAAGGCTGAGAAGAGCCCTCAACAAACCCATGCAGGATGGCCTTAGCAAAACCTGCCCTGGGCCTAGAAACAACATCCAACTTATAATGTTTAGTAATGTTTAGTAATAGTTTAACTATGAACAGAAGACCAAGTACCAGCCTCAAGGATGGAATTGGTGTCCAAGCCCTTGAAGAAAGCAACTGAAGAGGCAACTGCCCTGGTAGAATGTATCTTTACAGAGATAGAAAGATATTTTCCTTGAAAAGACTAACAAAAGGAAATGGCCTTAGAAATCCAGGAGAAGATAGCTTACTTGGAGACAGCCAAACCCAATGTCCTGGGATGAAAAGAAACAAAAAGCTGCTCAGACTTGTGAAAGACCTTAGTTTTATCTAAATAATATCCAAACAGTCTGCGTAAATCTAAGGTGTGAAAAACCTTCTTACTAGCAAACTGTGGGGGGGGGTTGAATTGACTGATTAAGAGACAGCTCATTTAACATCCTGGGCATAAAAGAGGGATTGGTCTGAAGAGACACAATGTCTCTATGAAAGACTAAAAAAGGAGGAACAACTATAAGGGCCTGCAGCTCTGAGACCCTTTTGACTGAAGTAAGAGCCAACAACAAAACAGTCTTCCAAGTGCAATGTTGCAGGGAACCTGAATCAGTTTTTGCAAAACAAAATTAAGGTCCCATGTGGGAGGAATGTGCTTTCTAGGGGATGTGATATGTAGGACACCATTAAAGAATTGTTTATCTTAAAACAAGCAGCCAATGAGGATTCAAGGGCAGACAGGCAGAAATTGCAGACAGATAGGTCTTGACATAAGAATAGGCCAAACAAGCCTGGAGCAGCTCACACAGATAAGAGAGAACCAAAGGGACCCCCATTAGAAAAGGATCTGGGTGATGAAAGAGGCACCAAACAGAAAATCTCTTCCATTTGGACAAATATTATTTTCTGGTAGTGGGTTTTCTGGCTTTCTGGAAAACCCAAAGCACATCCTCAGAAAAAAAAGGTGCCTAAAGGGGATCAAACTCCTATAGCCTACAAACTTGCTTGAGGAGTGTCAAGTGAGGATGGATAAGAGATCCCTTGTGTTGTGACAGTAGATCCACCCACTGAGGTAACTTGTGGTGATTGCCTTTGGCCAGATGGAACAAGAGGGGGAATTAGTGCTGTCTGGGCCAAAAGGGAGTTACTAACACGATTTTTGAGGAGTCTTTCAGGATCTTGTGCAGGACCATTGACAGCAGAAGAAGAGGAGGAAAAGCATGTAAAACCATCCTCCTGTATGAAAAGGATAGAGTGACCACCTTCTAAATCAGGGGACTTGATGCTCTTAAACATAAAACAGGAAGTTGCCTATTGATAGGGGAGGCACAAAGATGAGGAATCCCCCACCAAGTCACCTGATAGCTGATAGCCAGATCCTAGGCCCGAAGAGCTAATCTGCAAATAAGATAAGACCTTGTGCCCTACTGCTTGTTGACATACCACATCACAGTGGTGGTGTCTGTGAAAACCTTTAGAGGGCTAGGAAGAAATAAGGTGTGAAATGTGTTGACGTGATCTGACTTCTGGTGAGGGGACCAGAGACCCTGAACTTTCATATGGCTGCAAGAAGCCCTTCATCCCAGGTCTGAGGCATTTGTAAACAACTCTTGAGAAGGAACCAGAGCCTGAAAGGACAGACCTAGATTGAGAACAATCTGCTAAATCTACCACTAGAGTTCAAGATTGAGACAAGGAAGGAGGGTTACACAGAATTCCAGAGGACGACAGTTTTGAAGCCAAACTGACTTCAGGTATTATTGAAACTTTCTTATGAGGTGTGATGAGAGGAAACATGAAGATGGTGGAAGCCATGAACCCCAGAGCATGAAGAAATTCCCTGGCAGAAATAGAGGATGGGAAAGAATAGACTGGAAGAAAACTATCAAGGACGGGACCTTTGGAGAGGGAAGGGAAGCCAGCATTGGAGTGGTCTGAATACTGCAACCAAGAAACGTGATCTTAAAAGGGTGAGAGGACAGATTTTTTTTTAGCTTGATACTGAACCGCAAGCTCTGCAGGAGAAGAGTGGTGAAATGGAGGGCCTGTAAGAAGCTGCTAGGAGAAGGATCCAGAATCAACAGCTCATCTAGATAGGGAAAAATCTGAATGCCTTGAAGCCTGCAAAAAGCAATCTGAGAAGTGAGGCATTTGGTGAATACCCTTTGGACAGTAGAGAGGCCAAAGGGCAAAGCAGAGAACTGAAAATGAGAGGGAAAAACAGAGAAGCATAAATATGTCCTGAAAAGAGAATGAATGAGAATATGGAAATAGGCATTCTTGAGATCCGGAGACACAAGAAAAAGCCTGAAGGAGCAACAGAGGAAATGTCTGAAGATTCAGCATCTGGAAAGAAGGCAACTTGAGAAAGGTATTGAAAAAAGAAAGAGATATCCAAAATACATCTCCAAGTGCCCTCTTTTCAGGGAACTAAGAAAATTCTAGAGTAAAAGCCCCTTCCCAGTCAGAAGAGGGGAACTGCTGAATGGTGGTTCCCTGGTCCAGAAGAGACAGACGAACCTCTGGAAAATGAGGAAGTTGATCCAGAGGAGGCTGAGGAATGCCTTAGAAACAAGGGAGAGATTTTCACACCATGAAGTAGCCCTGAAAGGTGTGAAAATCTCTCCCTTGCTTCTAAGGCATTCCTCAGCCTCCTCTGGATCAACTTTCTAATTTTCCAGAGGTTCTTCTGTCTCTTCTGGATCAGGGAACCACCAGGTAACCCAGCCACTGGGGATGCACAAGCCAGTGCATTTCTTTGTGCTGGTCCCAAGCCCGGATAAATGGGGAGGGTTGCGTCAGGAAGGGCATCTGGAGTAAAATTTTGCCAAATCATACATGCAGACAACAGTACAGATATACATACCAGATTGATCAAGGCCTGGGTTAACAACGACCACCACCAATACTGTTGGCCAACAGAGTGGTGTCGGAAACTGGGCTACTGTTGGCCGAAGGAGGAGAAAAGGGGGAAGGCATGCCCGAAGGCAGGTAAAGGCTAGGACTGTGGTAGTGAGGTTAGGAACTTTGAATGTAGGCAGTATGACTGGTATAGGGAGAGAGCTAGCTGATAATGATGGACAGAAGGAAGGTTGGTATATTGTGTGCGCAAGAGACCAGATGGAAGGGGAGCAAGGCTAGGTGCATCGGAGGTGGGTTCAAATTGTTTTATCATGGTGTGGGTGGGAGGAGAAATGGTGTAGGGGTTATCCTGATGGAACAGTATGCTAAGAGTGTTTTGGAGGTGAAATGAGTGTCGGATAGAGTGATGTTTATGAAGCTGAAAATTGATGGTGTAATGATGAATGGTGTTAGTGCATATGCTCCTCAAGTTGGGTGTGCTATGGATGAGAAAGAAAATTTTGGGGTGAGTTGGATGAAATGGTGATAACTGTACCCAAGGGTGAGAGAGTGGTGATTGGAGCAAATTTCAGTGGGCATGTTGGTGAAAGGAACAGAGGGGATGAGGAAGTGATGGTATGTATGGTGTTAAGCAAAGGAATGCAGAAGGTCAGATGGTAGTGGATTTTGCAAAAAGGATGGACATGGCTGTGGTGAATACATATTTTTAACAAGAGGGAAGAGTATAGGGTGACATTCAAGAGTGGAGGGAGATGCACACAGGTGGATTATATCTTATGTAGAAGGGCCAGTCTGAAAAAAGATTGGAGACTGTAAAGTGGTGGCAGGGGAAATTGTAGTTAGGCAGCATAGGATGGTGGTTTGTAGGATGACATTGGTGATCAAGAAGAGGAGGAGGGGTGTGAGGGCAGCACCAAGGATCAAATGGTGGAAATTGAAAAAGGGTAATTGTGAGGAGGAGTTCAGGGATATGTGGCAGTGTAGAGTTACCAAATAGCTGGGTAACTACAGCAGAGCTAGTGGGGGAGATGGCTAGAAAGGTGCTTGGTATGACATCTGACCAGAGGAAGGATGACAAGGAAACATGGTGGTGGAATGAGGAAGTACAGAAGAGTATACAGAGAAAGAGGTTGGCAAAGAAGAAGTGGGATTGTCAGGGAGATGAAGAAAGTAGACAGGAGTATAAGGAGATGAGATGCATGGCAAAGACAGAGGTGGCGAAGGCTAAGAATAAGGCATATGAAGAGCTGTATGAAAGGTTGGACACTAAGGAGGCAGAAAAGGACCTGTACCGATTGGCTAGACAGGGGGACCGAGCTAGGAAAGATGTGCAGCAGGTAAGAGTGATAAAGGATAATGAGGGAAATGTACTCACAAACGAGGAGAGTGTGTTGAGCAAATGGAAAGAGTACTCTGAGGGACCGATGAATGAAGAGAATGAGAGAGAAAGAAGGTTGGATGATGTGCGGATAGTGAATCATGAAGTGCAGTGGATTAGCAAGGAGGAAGTAAGGACAGCTATGAAGAGGATGAAGAATGGAAAGGCTGTTGGTCCAGATGGCATACCTGTGGAAGCATGGAGGTGTTTAGGTGAAATGGCAGTGGAGATTTTAACTAGATTGTTTAATGAAATCTTGGAAAGTGAGAGGATGCCTGAGGAATGGAGAAAAATTGTTTTCTTACCGATTTTTAAGAATAAGGGTGATGTGCAGAACTGTAGTAACCACAGTGGGATTAAATTGATCAGTCACAGCATGACGTTATGGGAAAGAGTAGTGGAAGCTAGGTTAAGAAGGGATGTGATGATTAGTGATCAGCAGTATGGTTTCATGCCAGGAAAGAGCACTACAGATGCGATGTTTACTCTGAGAGTGTTGATGGGAAAGTACAGAGAAGGTCAGAAGGAGTTGCATTGTGTCTTTGTGGACTTAGAGAAAGCATATGACAGGGTGCCTAGAGAGGAGTTGTGGTATTGTATGAGGAAGATGGGAGTGTCAGAACCGTATGTAAGAGTGGTACAGGATATGTACAAGGGTAGTGTGACAGCAGTGAGGTCTGCGGTGGGAGTGACAGATGCATTTAAGGTGGAGGTGGGATTATATCAAGGATCAGCTCTGAGCCCTTTCTTATTTGCAATGGTGATGGACAGGTTGACAGACGAGATCAGACAGGAGTCCCCATTGACTATGATGTTTGCAGATTACTTTGTGATCTGTAGTGAGAGTAGGGAACAGGTGGAGGAGACCCTGGAGAGGTGGAGATATGCCCTAGAGAGAAGAGGAATGAAGGTCAGCAGGACTAAGACAGAATATATGTGTGTGAATGAGAGGGAGGATAGAGGAATGGTGAGGATGCAGGGAGTAGAGGTGGTGAAGGTGGATGAGTTTAAATACTTGGGATCAACAGTTCAGAGTAATGGTGAGTGTGAAAGAGAGGTGAAGAAGAGAGTACAGGCACGATGGAGTGGGTGGAGAAGAGTGTCAGGAGTGATTTGTGACAGACAAGTACCAGTAAGAATGAAAGGGAAGGTCTACAAGAGGGTAGTGAGACCAGCTATGTTATATGGGTTGGAGACAGTGGCATTGACAAAAAGGCAGGAGTCAGAGCTGGATGTGGCACTGGGTGTGATGAGGGTGGACAGGATTAGGAATAAGTATATTAGAGGGTCAGCCCAGGTTGGAAGGTTTGGAAACAAAGCCAGAGAGGCAAGATTACATTGGTTTGGACATGTGCTGAGGAGGGATGCAGAGTATATTGGGAAAAAGATGTTAAGGATGAAGCTGCCAGGTAACAGGAAAAGAGGAAGGCCTAAGATAAGGTTCAAGGATGTGGTGAGAGAGGACATGCAAGTGGTTGGTGTGACAGAGCAAGATGCAGAGGACAAGAAAAAATGGAAACAGATAATCCACTGTGGCAAACCCTAACAGGAGCAGCCGAAAGAAGAAGTAGCCCTGACAGGTAATGGACAGAACCTAAGAATCTGAGGTAGTTAGTTGCCAAGTTGGAAGGGATAGGGAAAGCCTGAGGGATAAGGAAACCTGGTTGAAGGGAAGGGATGAAAAAATGTCAGATTGATTTGTCTTGAAAGGAAGATTTCTGGGCAGAAGGAGTCTGAGTAGACATAGCAGGAGGAACCCTCCTGGATCCCTTTCTGCCTTTAGTGGGCTGATGAGGCTGCTTATGGACAAATGCAGACTTAGAAGGATAGTTAATCTGGAACTTGGGGATAGGAGAGACAAAAATATGCTTAAGATCCTGTATAGCCTTGCTGTTATCCTGAAGGGATTTAAACAATGAGCAGCAGCAGCCCCCCAAAAATGTTTATTACCCAGAGGGGTCTCCATCAACTTGGCCTTAATGTCCTCAGCAAAGCCTACAGGTGAAGCCAAGAATACTGCCTCATAACGAACCTGAAGGCAGCAGACCTAGAAGAGGCATCAGCAGCATTATAGGTGCATTTAATGGATTGGCAAGCAACTAGAGAAGTGGACTCAATCATGGAGAGCACAGAAACTTTACCCTCATTATCAGGGAGGTCAGAAACAACCTTAAAAATCTGAGTCAAGAGGGCCAAAACATCCCTGATCATATGTGTTTGGTAATTAATGGAACAAAAAGTCAAAATAGAACCAGTATACACTTTTTTACCTATTCTTTTCATAGCCATACTATCCTTATCTGAAAGAAGGAGCTTGGAAGAGAGCAAGAGCTTAAAAGGCTTGTTCAGTAGAGACAGAGGCCACAGAAGGGTCAGCAGAGGGACACTTAAATACTTGCAGTCATCCAACATCTTGTATAACTCATCAGGTTTCTTAGGGGTATGTGACTGGGAATCAGAAGCCACTGAGACAGCTGAAAAGGCATCCAGAAGAGCTGCTAAAACAGGAGGAACAGCAGGAAGTTTAGGAGATAACATCTCCAACAGTTCATAGTACCTTTTTTGAACGTCATAAACTTGGGTAGGGTCTCATTTGAAATACTCCTTCATCCAAAAAACTGTTTCCCCAAAAGATAATTTCTCTAAGGGTGACTCAGGTCTCGGAGAATCCTCCTCCTCAGATCCATTATCCAGGGGTGAAGGAATTTGAGAAGAATAAGCAAGGGACTCCTCTCTTGAATCCGAATCCTCTGTAGATGAATCAGTTTCCCTTGCCCTCTTGACTGGAGTAGAGGACTGGAAGAGCAGGGAATGAAACACCTTGATGAGGTTTTAAGGTCATTAGGGCATTGAATAAACCTTGAGTAAAGTCTTGTCATACCCTTTGAAGATCCTTAAAACCAGCAGAGGTGTTCTTAGATGTCCTTCTTTATCACTGTTGCAGTATTTTTACTATGGGGATCTCCAGTCCAGGGCAGCCCAACGTTCAGCCAGTATACCAAAGCCTTATGATCTTGTATGTGCCGTAGGTCACACATACTGTATGCTCCCCAAACAGGACATAGGGGATAAAAGTGACACATGGATGCAGTTACTCAGAACTTCTTTGCCACCAGTCCAAACACCATTATTGCTTGTTGGTCTGAACATCTTATTGTTGTGCTGAATACCAAGCTGTCAGATATGTGTCCGGTTGGGGTTGTTTTTCTTTTTTTTTTCTTTTCTTTGGTCTTGTATTTATTTTACTTACCTGGAGTTCATGTCATCCAAGAAGGGAAAATGTCAGTGTTTGTGGAAAATTCCCCATAACGATCATCACAAACAGTGTCGCTTTTTGTTTGGGTGCTTCCCACAACCATACCCCTTGTAGTATCTGTAAGGCATTTGTGCCCAAGACACTCAGAAGCCATTTGTCTTCTCTGGCTATTTATCTTGAAAACCAATGGCTTAAACAATTAGCTCAGGGTAACATGGTGAAATCCATTAACCCTGAGATACTTGCATTAGGTAAGAAGAAGGCAGAGAAGTCTTGACCATATTCTTCAGTTATTCAGCCTCCACTGGATATCCCTCTAGAAGCAGGTAATAGCTCTGTAGGCTGTTCAGTATCCACATTGAATTAATCTGTCATGACCCTGAAGGTGACAGTTATGGGTCCATCTTTTTGCACATCCTCTGAGACTTTGCACGCATCTGTTCCAGACGTTGACGGGAGAACCATGGTTGATTTATCTTGGAGGGTCCTAGAGGGATTCTGCAGATACTGATCAGGGAGGAGGTTCTAGGTACTCTTATTAAATTTTGCTAAGGGCAGAACCTTTAGTATTTGTTAGGGCTGACATCCCTTCCAAGAAATGACAAAAGATGAAGCATGTTTTGGTACATCCTAAGGATCCTCAAAGGGAATAGCAAAAGTTTACTTAGGGCTTGTTTTCTGCCTTAATGACCCTGAATCCTCCTTAAAGGGTTTGAATGTCTGCTTCTCTTTGGATCTCTACCCCTTTTAAATGGCCTAGGGAACCAGATTTCTCAGATGAGACTGATGAGGGATCCTTGTCCTATTCTTCTTAGATGCCTTTGGCTTATGGTTCTGATGAGGAGGAATCTATTATCCCCGAGTCTCCTTTTGAGGGATTGTCCTTTGGGGACCCAGTTGCTAAGATGATGGAATACTTTAAGTGGGATTCTTCTGAAGTGTCTGACATTCAGAGAAGATATTATGAATTGCTTCAGGTGGATACTCATAAACCATCTATAATTCCTTCTGTGTTGGCTGCCTTCTTAGTCACTTTCATTGCTGCTTCCAAGTCTCCTGATTCTCAGCCTCCTGCTCTTAAGAGATCTTCTAAAAGGTCCCTGAAGATTGTAATTTTTTGTTTAAGTGTCCTGCTTTAGGGTCAGTCTCTTCTGACAAACCTTCCAAGCTTTTGCCTTCTGATAAGGTTAGTAGGGCAATGGAAAGGATTGTTAAGAAGATTTACACTGCTTCTACTTTGACCTTTTGGGCTATTAATTACCAGACCCAGTTCTACTTTGATCTTTTGGGGTATTAATTACCGGACTCACAAGACCAGATATGCTCTGGCATTGATTGCTCAGGCTTGTCAGGTTATTTCTGACCTTCCTAATTTTGAAGACAAATCTTCTGCCTTATCTATTTTAGGTTCTACTTCTCAAGTGGCTAGCCACTCTAACAAGTGTAGCTATAATGATGCTGCTGATGCCTCTTCCAGCACTACAGCTTTTGGATCTGTCATGAGGCAATATTCTTGGCTTCGCCTCCAGTCTTTGCCTGATGGCATTAAGACCTGCCGCTGCTGACATGTTTAAGACTCTTTAAGAGAAAGGCAAAGCTTTGCAAGACTTTTTTATTTATTTTTTTTATTTTATTTTTATTTTACATTTGTTTACCAGGGAGGTCCGACTGGACAAAGCTGTCCATTTTCAGTGGAGGCCTGGGGAGAAAAGCTCCAGAACAATTGCTAAATACTATACATAAGATATTTACGTGAACATAGTGGTTTAGACATACAATTAAAAGTATAGCAGGTTGTAACATATGATTGTTGTTCATACAGTATGCTTAGTAGAGATAATCTTGAAGATGTAGTGAAGATAAGACAAGAAAGGAAAAACTAAAAAATACTAACCAGATAATCTTGAAGATGTAATAAAGATAAGAGCAGAAAGGAAAAACTAAAAATACTAGCCAGTTTTTCAAAGGAAGAGAATATAGACAAGTTCATATGAGGTTCATTGACATTTTAAGGGAAAGCTTTTCAACTTAGTCTAGGGGAGAGTTAGTGGTTATAGATGGAGCAGTGGGGAGTAGGCGGCAGTGAGCTGGTAAGTAATGTGTGATAATATATAGTGCATCTGTGGGAGTTTTAAAGAGGAGGTTGGATAGTGGGTAGGGGAAAGGAGTTAGAATATGTCAGCCAGGTGCTAGGCAGTTACAAGTAAAGTGATAATATATAGTGCATCTGTGGGAGTTTTAAAGAGGAGGTTGGATAGTGGGTAGGGGAAAGGAGTTAGAACATGTCAGCCAGGTGCTAGGCAGTTACAAGTAACGTGTAATAATGTATAGTGCATCTGTGGGAGTTTTAAAGAGGAGGTTGGATAGTGGGTAGGGAAAGGAGTTAGAATATGTCAGCCAGGTGCTAGGCAGTTACATGTAATGTGTGATAATATATAGTGCATCTGTGGGAGTTTTAAAGAGGAGGTTAGATAGTGGGTAGGGGAAAGAGTTAGAATATGTCAGCCAGGTGCTAGGCAGTTACAAGTAACATGTGATAATATATAGTGCATTTGTGGGAGTTTTAAAGAGGCGGTTGGATAGTGGGTAGGGGAAAAGAGTTAGAATATGTCAGCCAGGTGCTAGGCAGTTACAAGTAATGTGTGATAATATATAGTGCATCTGTGGGACTTTTAAAGAAGAAGTTGGATAGTGGGTTGGGGAAAGGAGTTAGAATATGTCAGCCAGGTGCTAGGTAGTTGCATGTCCAGAGTTGTTTACGTGGGAAATAAGCTGTTTTTTGAAGATGGTTTTGTTATGTTGTACCCTGATTTGTAGTGGTAGGGAGTTCCAAGTCTTGGCAATGTTGCTAGAATACAAGGAGTCACCAGAGCTGTAATTGCTTTTGGAGATTGCGACTAGTGCCTTGTTAGTGGATCTAAGTTCTCGGTTATTGGAGTAGAGGGTGATCAGGTCTTGTAAAGCTGGAGTTTTGTCAGGTTGATACAGTATTTGGTGAGCTAGAAGAAGTCAGTTTAGAGCTAAAGTGTTTGGGAGTTCCATCCAGGAAAGCTGCTTTAGGGCTAGACAGTGGTGGGTGCGGTAGGGGGGTTTGTGGCAAATGTTGCTATTTTGTTGTAGCATACTGATAGCTTGCTTAAATTGCTCTTGTTTAGATTAATTTGGACAGGAGAAGCATACAGTAAGGTAGAGAGAAGATGGGTATGAGCTAGGGTAACTTTACTGTTGCTGGTTAGGAAAGTTTTACATCTGTAAAGAGTACCTAGTTTTTTGTTGACTTTGGTTATTGTATGAGCTATGTGTTTGTCAAATTTCATATTATTGTCAATAATGATCCCTAATAATTTGGTTTGTATGACAGGGGAAGATAGAGGTATTATCTGATCCAGAAATAGAGAATGGGGGAGTAGGTACTGCTACTTTGTAAGGATGGATGAGCATAACTTGGGTCTTTTTAGGATTTAGTATTAACTGGGAGTTTGTTAGCCAGGTTTCGATGGATGTAAAGGTTTCTTGGGTCTTAATGTGAAGTTGTTGGAGGGTGGGGGCAAAGCAGATTAAGGTGGAGTCATCAGCATATTGAACCAGGTTTGCTAGTGGGGTGGCTTTGTGAAGAATATTTGTAAATATAGTGAAAAGTAAGGGTCCTAGGATTGATCCTAGTTTTACAGGACGTGGGGAGTTTTTCCACTGAACAGCTTGTTGGCATTGGGAGAGGTAGTCCTGAAACCATAATAGAGTGGGGATAGTTAGTTTTAATTCTGAGAGTGATGTTAGAAGCTTTGTATGGAAGACTATATGAAACGCCTTTGATAAGTCAAGGAAAACTGCAGACACTAGTTGGCCGTTGTTGCATTGCATATTTACTAGGTTACTAAAATGGATGAGTGCAGTGGTAGTGCTATGGTTGGGGTGGAATCTATGTTGAGTTTCAGCAAGAAGATTGTTGGAGAGGAGATGTGTTAGGATCTGGGTGTGGATACATTTTCCAGTATTTTAGCCAGTGGAGAAAGTATAGCTATATGGCAATAGTTTCTTAGGTCAGTGGAGGTGCCCCCTTTGTGTATTGGTATAATATGGGAGATTTTCCAGAGAAGTGGCACTTTTTGTTCTGAGACTGATCTGTTAATGATTATAGAGATTGGAAACTTTAAGCATATTTTTGACTTTCATATCCATAAGTTTCAGAGGAAATTTTTTTTTTAACATTTGCTATCCAGGAAAGTCCGACTTGGAACAAAGCCAATTTTCAGCGGAGGCCCAGGGAGAAATGGTCCAGATGCGTGTCTTTGTAATGTGGGAGGAAACTGGAGCACCAAAGGAAACTGACATGAACACAAGGGGGACAAGCAGACTCCAAACAGAAGGCACCCCAGCTGAGAATTGCACCATAGAAACTCTTGCTGTGAGGTGACAATGCTACCACTGCACCACTATGCCATCCTTATTCATCTACATTTGTTCACAGGCAACCTTGCCAGGCCTCCAAGGGCAGGAAAGGTGGTAGGCAAGCTTCCACTGCTAAGGCTTATCACACTTCTTTGGCCCATAAGCTTTCTTTATCTGATAAGCCTGCTTCTCTTTGACAGTTTGCCCCCCTTTCTCCTTAGACCAGGTTCCTTTGTCCCTTCAGCTTTCCATTTGTCTTCCAAATTGGCTTCTTATCACTTCAGACTCTTGGGTTCATTCTATCATCCACCAGGATTACTTCATATTATGGAGGTCTCTCCCTCCTTTTTTGAGGGATTCCTCAATCTCCTTTAGAGCAACTTCATTATTTCCTGGACATCCTAGGGTCCCTGGTGAACCAAGGAATCATTCATTTTGTTCCTCCTTCCCAAGTTCATAGGTTCATAGGTTCATAGGTTTATACTAGGCTATCTGCCCTAAAGCATTTATAAGCCTAGCCCAAATTTTTGTGGCTTACGCCACCCCTTATATGAAAAAATACTGTGCCCATTAGTTTGTTGTGCCTCTGTCCAGCAGTGACACAGAGATGATTCCCGGGATAAACCTACGATCTCCCATCCACAGGTCAAGATTTCTCTTGAACAGAGCCAGCGAGGTGCTCTGCCTCACATGGATCAGGATTTTATTCCACAGCATAGGAGTCTCTGAGTGATAAATCTATCCCTCCAGCACATCCTATTTATATCCGTGCTAAGGTTTAAGTCGCTTGCTCTAGTGGTTTTGGTGGATTTGGATTTTTTGAGGTGGAGCATGTCCATTAATTCCAGGTTGGACATGGCCTTGTATGTCAGGCACATGTCACCTCTGAGCAGATGGTATGCAACTGAATAGAGCTGGAGTTTCTTCAATCTGGCAGCATATGACAGATTTTGGAGTCCCTTTATCCTTTTGGTGAGGAACTTTTGGGGTCTCTCCAATTGCTGCAGATGTCGGGTGAGATACATCCCGAATGGGGCATTTACTCGATCATTGGTCTGATAAGTGAAGAGTACAGGGGAACAATGACCTCACTAGATCTGGATGTGAATCCTTTCATGATCAGGTGGGCAATGTAGAAGGTCTTTCTAACCACTTTAGCAATGTGAGTGTCAAAAGAAAGGCCACTGTCAACCTGGGTCCCCAGGTCCCTGATAACCTCTTCTGTGCTTAGTGGATTGCCACCTATATGGTAGCTTGGGGTTACCTTGTTTTTCCCGAAGGGTATGACTATACATTTTTTGGCGTTTAACTTCAGGCCATGGCTCTGGCACCAGCTATCTGTTTCCGTGAGTCCCTTCTGAAGGATATCCGTGTCCGATGCACTTTCCACTATGGCCCAGTTTGCAGTCGTCTGCAAACTTTGTCAGCCAAAGTCCTCCCATGTTGGCCTGTACTTCTGAGAAGCAGATGCCGAACAATAGGGGGCCAAGGACCGAGCCCTGTGGGACACCACTTGTGACCGGCTTGGAGTCTGACATAGCGCCAGCAACTCTAACCCTGTGGGTTCTGTCCTTAAGCCAGTTTGCAACCCATCTTGTGACATATGGGTTTACATTTAAGCTGGTAAGTTTTTCTACAATACCCGAGTGGGGTATTGTGTCGAAAGCCTTTGCAAGGTCAAGGTAGGCTGTATGGACTGCCTTTCCCTCATCAATGGCCTTGGTGACTGTTCGAAGTCGTCGACCAAGTTCAAAAGGCATGATCTGCCCTTGACAAAGCCAAACTGGGTCGGGTCCAATGTCTGCAAGTCCCCTATATCTTTGTTTATGAGCTCCATTATGATCCTCTCCATAGCTTTGCAGACTAGACTTGTTAAGCTTATGGGGCGGTAATTACCAGGGTCCGTAGAGGCACCACCTTTGTGGAGTGGGACCACAGTTGCTGTACGCCACTCCTTGGGCACGTATCCTGTGGTAAGGCTGAGATTAAACAGCTGCCTTATGTGTGGGTTTAATTCCTCATTTAGCTCGTGTAGCACACAGCTGGGGACACCATCCAGTCCCATTGATGCTGTGTTTTTAGCTTTAGAGAGAGCAGCTTTCACCTGCGCATTTGAGATGTCTGGGAGGCTACACTCTACTGGGATAGTTATCTCTCCTTTAGGGGAGGGGGGTGAAGTTTGCACTGAACCTGTCTGCCAGTATGTTGGCAATGTCTGTGGGTTCAGTGATTTTTGTATCATTTTGGACTAATTCTGAGCATATCTGGGAGTTTCCACCCAGGTTCCTAACATAGCTGAAAAAGGCCTTATGATTGTCCTTTGAATCCATGGCAATTTTTCTCTCAAAATTGGCCTTAGTTGATTTTATGAGTGCTCGTATTTTTTACTAATAATGATCAGGGTGACTTCCCTTTTATGGATTTTGTTCTATCATGTAATAGCTTTCTCCTCTTATTGTAAAGTTTGTTAATGGCTGGGGTCCACCAGACTGGACGTTTGCCCTTTGTGGAAAGAGTCTTGGTTTTATTTGGGATTGCCTGATCCATGCAGTCCTGGAGGTGTTCATAGAAGGCATTTGTAAGGGCTTCCGCAGCTTGTGTTGTGGTTTCCACTGGCTCAGGGGCCTTGAAGGATACCACACCAGTCTTGAGTAGTGTGAAGTTTGCTTTAGAGAAGTTCTTCGCTGTGGTCTTTTTTGTTTGGGGTGGGGGCGGGATGTGGATTTCCAGTGAGATTAGTTTATGATCAGATCTCACCAATGAGGGATATGCTTCTGGTGTGGAGCATTTTGTCCCCATGTTTGTGATAATGAGATCTAGTATATTTTCTCCTCTCGTGGGAACAGTGACTAGCTGTTCCATGGCATTTGAATTTATGAACTCCAGGAACCATTGGGCTAGAAAGTTAGGGCTTGAGTAATGTTCCCAGTCTATATTCGGGTAGTTGAAGTCACCCAATATGATGGTGTTTGGAGATACATTTATACCCTCCAGTGTCTTCAGGAAGGCTGTGTGGGGTTCCTGAGTTTGAGAGGGTGGCCTGTAGCATGCTACAATTTGTAGAGCAGTTTTGCCTATGGTTAGTTGCACCTGGATGGTTTCGAAGCTTGTGCGTTGCCACCAACCTGGAGGTGTGGGTATCCTTTATGAATAAGGATACACCCCCTCCTTTTGTGGTGTGGTCCGGGTTTTGGGGACGGAATGCATGATATGAGGTAAAACCTAATAGTGCCGGGGTGCTCTCAGGAGCCTTGAACCAGGTTTCAGTTACAGCACAGACATCGATGTTCTCCATACTGAGAAGGGCCTCGAGTGCGTGCATTTTGAGATTTAGACTTCTGGCATTGAGCAGCATTACCCTCAGTTTCTTCCCATTTTTGTTTTCTAGGGTGGTAGGTTTAGAATTTGAGCCTTGCCTAAAAAAGGCACTATGGGTGTGGCAAGAGCCTTAGCCAATATCCGGAATCCCAGGGGTGACAGGTGCAAGCTGTCCCTTGGCAGCGTGGCTTGTCAAGCATGTCATCCCAGGCAGACAGACACTGGATCCCCTTTGAATGACACCAGACATTAAGCCAATTGTTAAAGCTGATCATCTTGTCTTTATATTGTGGCATCATTCTTGGTGAAGGAAGGATACTGCTCAGGGTCAGGGTCATACCTGCCTGGGCTACATAATCAGGGAGCTCCTCTATGTCTCTTTTCATGTAGTCCAGGGAGGTATGTCTCAGGTCGTTCACACCAGCATGGACAATGACTGTGTCATATTTGTACTTGCCGTGGAGTGACCAGAGTGCTTGTGTTATGTGGTGGATTCTAGCGCCCGATAGGCAGCTTACTGTGACCCTCTCCTTGTTCAGCCTGGTGAGTGGGACGTCAGTGTGTCTGACTATGGAGTCACCTATGACAAGTATGTTTGGTGTTGTATTTGGCCTTAAGGGCTGTGACTGCTTTGCACACTGCTTTTGTGGTTTATGTGTTGCTTGTGGGGTGTCTTGAGGTAGCAGTTGTTTGGGTGTCTGCTTTGAAGGCCTCTGCTGTTTAGGTAAATTTTTACTCAGAGCCTCTGAGTATGTCTTTGTGTGTTTATGTGTTTGATTCAGTGGTGTGGTAGCATTATGTGAGGCTGGTTTTGTGGTGTGTGTAGTTAAGAGTTTTTAGATGTTCCTTGTTTGTTGAAAGTAGAGTACTTGGAGACCTATTCTAGATCTCTCCCTGGTCAACACCTTTCTCAAGATCCCCTCTTTTTGGATGCTTACTCTTCAAACCTTGTTTCTTCTTTTACTAACCTAGGCTTTTCTGGTGTCTTTCAATCTAAAAGATGCTTACCTTCATATCCCATTCACCCTCTTTTCAGGAAATGTTTACATTTTTCTGCTTCTTCCTTTCAATTTCAGTTCTTTGCTTTGACCTTTGGCCTCCATACTGTCCCAAGGGTATTCACAAAATGCATAGCTCCTGTGACTGCTTTCTGCAGGCTCAAAGGCATCCAGATTTTTCCTTATCCAGATGACCTGTTACTTTAGGCACCTTTTCCCAGTTGACCGTTACAGTTCACCATCCCTCTTCTTCAAAGTCTGGGGTTCACTATCAACTTCCAGAAGTCTGCACTGACTCCCTGTCAGGATCATGTGTATCTGGGATACAGGCTTCAGACAGTGCCAATGTTGGTCTCTCTTCCACCTTCAAAAGTTTTGCCATTGACAGCCTTCTTTCATCCTCGTCTTCCTCTGACTGCCATTCCAGTCAGAAAGATATTTCTGGCCCTGGGATTCATAGGCTCTTCTATTCCAATGCTCCCTCTCACCAGACTGCATATGCAGTATCTTCAGTGGCACCTCAAGTCAGTTTGACTGCAACATTGCCACTCTGTATTTCAGTGTACCTCACCTTTCTTGTCTAAAGAAGGAATTTGAGTGGTGGATTTAACCGTTTTCTCTCAACCCCAGCCTGCCCTTTCAGCCTCCAGTCCATTCTCGAGAACTGTTCACTGATTTTTCAAACTTGGGATGGGGGGTTCCAGTGTTCAACTGAAATTTCAGGGTCTCTAGCACCCCCATTTCAACATCAAAGAGATGAGAACTCTGATTCTCTCGTCAACCTTTTCACCCCATATTATTTCCATGCCTCTTGAAAGTGTACACAGACAACACTACAATGATGTGGTATGTCAACAAGCAGGGAGGTACAAAATCTTACCCACTCTGCAGGATGGCTGTTCAGGCTTGGGAGGTGGCTCTCAGTTATCAGTTAACTCTTCAGTCAGCTTACATTCCTTCAGAGCACAATCTAGTGGCAGACTCTCTGAGCAGGTCCAAAATATAGGTTCACAAATGGATGCTTCACAGTGACATGTTTTTGGACATTGTCCATCAGTAGGGTATTCCACAAGTAGATCCTTTTACCTCCCCTCTGAAAAGGCAACTCCCTCTCTTCTGTTCCAGAGTGCCGTGCCATCTGGTACGGAAGTCTTTTCCTTGGAAGAGGATGTTTCTCTATGCTTTCCCTCCTCTTCCCCTACTTCCAAGAGTCCTGCAGAATATTCAGATGGACTCCCCAAAAATCTTGTGACTCCCTTTTGGCCAAGAGAACACTGGTTCTACCTCTTAATGCATCAGGATATGGATAGTCACCACAAGTTACCTCACCTGTTGAACCTCCTCACACAGGACAAGGAGTCTTTCATCCATTCTCACTTGTTCACTCTTCAACTGACACTTTGGGCAATAGGATTTTGTTACCTCTGATGCACCTTTTTTCTGAGGATGTGCTCAGTGTTTTACAGGAGGCAAGGTAATCCTCAACCAGAAAATCTTAAATGTTCAAATGTATAAGATTTTCTGTCTGGTGCCATGCTCGTAACCAGGACCCTTTTTCAGTGAGGGTCCCTTTGGTTCTCTCTTATTTGTGTGAGTTGTTGCACTCTGGCTTGGCCTGTTCTTCTGTGAAGGCCCATTTGTTAGCCATTTCTGCTTGTATACTCTTGAATCCTCCTACTTCACTCCTAAATGTTATGCCTAACACATACATTTCATTCACTGTAAAATATATACTCCTACCTTTACCACATCACATAATCCTTTACTTTTCTCTGTACTTAAAGCCATCCCTATCACTTCTAGACACTCATTTGTAGAAATCATTACTTCTTTAATCAAATTTTTTTGCAATTATAATGTCATCTGCATATGTTAACAGAACTGGAATTTTTAAGCCTTCAGGTGTTATATACCCAGTCTCCTTATTTTGCAATTTATTTCACATACTATCCCATCAATAACTAATGCAAAGAGTATACAATTCATTGGACATATCTGTCTTACACCACTCTTTATATTTATCTTTTGGCTTAACCAACCATTTTTACTTTATTATTACTATATCCTGACATACATAATTTCCTAACTTCTCACCTGTATTACATTCTTTCATTATTACCCATAAGATTTCATGTCCAGTTGTGTCAAATGCCTTACTAAGGTCTCCTATGATAATTTCACCTCTTCTTTTCTATTCATGTCATCATACACAATATCTCATAACCCTTCCCCTTAATAATAATAATATATATATATATATATATATATAAATATATATATATATATATATATATATATATATATATATATATATATATAATGTCTATATATATAATGTCTATATATATATATATATATATATATATATATATATATATATATATATATACCTTCCATAATATTTTGCATTTTAGCTTCAAATCTCTTGATTATTTTCACAGAGGTCTTATAATCATTACTCAGTACTATCAGTCTCCAGTGTTTTAATTGTCTTCTATCTTCCTTCTTCCATACAAATTTAAATATTCCACTACATAATTCTTTCTACATAAACCCTCATTTAATCATTCATTCAAAATCTTTAAAAAATTTTTTTTCTGCCAATTCCTTAAATTTTTATATAATTCATACCATATTCTATTGGTCATGAAGACAAATCTATATTTATTTGTCCTAATACTTTTTCTAGTTTATTTAAAGAAATTCCCTTTTCCAACTCTTTATTCTCTTTTGCTATTAACTTTTTTACTTTACATGCTTTTTCTCACTACCTGCTTTTTCTTTAAACATTTCTTGCACATATTGTACTACACTATTCATAATATTTTCGGAGTCCTTCCTATTTCTCCTTTTACATTTTTTTTTATTTCTGTTATTACATTACCATCTTCATTTACTAATTTGCTTAAGTCTTTCCTTCTTTGGTCTATGCTTTCTCATTTATCCTTTTTATTTCTTTGCCTGTTTTTATATTCCTTGTTTTCCTTTATTTCTAGCCATATTGCAAGATGATGAGAAAATCCTGTTTCAACTACCTTACCTTGTCCTATAACTAAACCTTCTGAAACTACAAATCTATTTCAGTTCTATAGATACCCCTTTTGAAAGTCCATGAATTTTTGTCCCATAGTTTTAACTTGCACATCTTATGATTTCTAACATTTTTAAATCATTTCCTTTCTTTTTATGCTTGTCTCTTAAATCAAAATTAAAGTCTGTTGTTGCTATAGTATTCATAGTTATCACTACATAGTCTAAAATATGATTAAATAAACTTTCATTTTCTTTACAATTAGTTCAGGCATATAATAATGCTTTATACCTGTTCTTTCCATTTTAAATCTACAATGGTTAATCTTCCCATTTTTCCTAAAGTAACATCTGATATCTTTATTGTATTTCTATAGAGTACAGCTAATCCAGAATCTCTCTAATTTCCCAAATTCCAAATTATCTTTCCACCCCATAGTTTCTGTTTGTAAGCTTTCTTCATTTGTTCAAAATATTGTGTCTTCTGATATACAAAAGAAATCCAGAGACAGCGCACACAATCCGCACTTTATTCAAAGAATAAAACGTCCAAAACTAGATCACTGAGTTCGTAAACGCTATTACACATCCAGTACATGCGTTTTCGTCAGCCTGTAGCTTAGACTTCATCAGACAAAATGAATTAACTAATTAAGCATTATATAAGCAAGTACATTTAAAAAGACCAATAAAATTCAAGCATCTAAGTTAAAACCAATGAAAATGGTGACAGTCTGAGGAGCTCATTATAATAAAATGTAAGTGATTTAAAATCATCTAATAAATATGTTAAAAACTTTTTCCTTTAAGATAATTACAATGTTTGGAAGCAGAGGTGTTGATTAAAAAATATTGTAATTAATGAGGTTTCTAGAACCCACAATATAATGAAGCTATTTGGTTAAAAACTGATGAAATGTATTTATGTGCACAGTAATTGTAGTAGGTACATAAAAAGCAGAAGCTTAGACAACAGTGCCCTCTACTGTTCATAGAACTACTTAATGAGTTTCAAACTTGAATTGATCTCAGTTTGAGAGCTGGAATAATTGAGATACATTCATTTAAGCCTGGTGATTTGTTGGCCTCTAATAAAATTTGCCAATACAGTTCCCTGTATTCAAGCCATTCTTCCCAGGGACCTCCTCTTATTTCTTTTTTAACTTGTTCTAAAACAAAAAAAGAGAATGTGGCTTCTTTACAGTTCTTTGTATGTTTGTACAATGCATTGGTGTCCTTTGCTTTTTGTATCTCATATAAATGTTCATAAATCCGCCTCTTCAATACTCTTTCTGTTTTCCCAACATAATACGAACTGCATTTTGTACACATTGCAAGGTAAACCACTCCCTGGGACTCGCAGTTGAATGAACCAGTGCTATATATATTAATGTCCCTTGTTTCAATGTAAATTTCTCTTTTGTTGGAAATGTAGGGACATTGTTTACAGTGCCCACAATGAAATGTTCCATGTGAGGTGTTATTAAGGCATGCCCTCTCCAAGTAGTGATGAGGATCTTTTGTGAGATTGTTCTCTAAAACTTTTTTTATGCTACGTGCATTTTTGTATACCATTTTTGGTGTTTTTCCTTTTATGTTTGGTATATCTGAGAAAGAGATGAATTTTTCCCACTCATTGAGGATCATGTTTTTTATCTTGGAGTTGAAGCCATTAAATTCCAAGATAAGTGCTGATTGATAGTCAGATTCAACTGGGGTATGATTTATGTTGATGTTTGTCTGACTCTTAGTGGTGTGCTCACTTAGGGCTTTGTCATTTAGACAGCCTTTTATGGGTTTAAATTTGGTCTTTCTGTGTTGTTCAACTTCCGTTCTAATATTTTTTATGAACTCGAGTGGGTATCCTCTAGCAAGGAACATGGCTTCTAGCGTGTTACATTCCACATAAAAATCTTCGTCCTTGCTTGTCATTCGACTACCTCTAACAAATTGTCCTTTGACAATGTTTCTCTTGCAGTGGGGGGGGTGTGCACTAAGAAAGTGTAGGTAGGAATTGCAGAACGTATTTTTCCGGTATATTTTGGTCTCAAAATCTTTAGAAATTTTGTTCTTTTGGACCTCCACATCCAAGTATTGAAGTCTGTCCATCGAGCTTGTGTGTGTAAAGCTCAAAAAAGAGGTGGTGTGGTTGATGTACTCCAAAAAGAGAGATAGTTGGTCACTACCCCCAGTCCAAAAGATAACAATATCGTCAAGAAAACGTCGATATAAGGACCAATATTGTCGGAATTCAGAATTCAAAATGTAGTTCAGTTCCCAACCTGCAAGGACAATGTTAGCATAAGTGGGCGCACGCCCCCATTGCTACCCCTTTTGTTTGCTGGAAAAATTCTCCATTAAATGTTAGGAAGTTGTATTTCAAAATGTTGTCCATAAGTCCCACTACGGCAACCTTTTCTATGTGTGTCAAGGTATTGTCCATAAAAATAATGTCCTCAAATATCCTCATTCCTTCATTGTGTGGGATGCAAGTAAAAAGGTCCACCACATCAATGGTAACAAAAATTAAATTCTCCGAATAGAGGGTAGATGTAATGTTCCTAAGTAGGTCCCATGAGTCTTTCAGAATGTGACTAAAGTTGTTGCAAATATGTTTGATCTTGTTGTCCACAAATTTGGCCATAGGCAAATCCAGAATCCAGAATCTCTCTAATTTCCCAAATTCCAAATTATCTTTCCACCCCATAGTTTCTGTTTGTAAGCTTTCTTCATTTGTTCAAAATATTGTGTCTTCTGATATAATTACATCTACATCACATTCATTACACTGCTTCAAAATCCTTATTCTTCTTACAGTATTCTTAATACTATTCACATTTTACAGAAAGCACTCTAAAATTTAAATTTTCCCCTTTCCTTAGATTCATGGTTTCATAAGTTCATAGCTAATTAGGCTGGCTTTCTCAGTAGGCCATTCTAAGTCTAACCAATTTCCCTCCCAAAGGTGAGAATCAAACACTGTACCTTGTGTGTGTGAGTCAAATACTTTAACCATTATACCAACCCCCAATCATTGCCCGATATATTCTTTTTCCGCTATTTCCTTTCTGTTTTTGTAGTTATCCTTTTAAATTTTGTTTTTCTGTGTTTTACCCTTTTACCAATAGATTATTTTCTTTTACTACCTCCAGTTTATGTCTTTTCATCTCTTGTTTTCCAAACCTTCTTCTATGTCCTCTTTATTATTTTTTCTCATCTAAATTTTCTTCTATTTCTACCACTACTAAAATCTCTTCTTTGCTCATTTTCCTTTTCTTTACTCTTATTTTCAGTTTTGCAATCCATCCATAAATGTCCAATTTTGTTACATCTATAACATTTCAATTACAATTTATTTTGCATTGCAATCTGTTTCCCCACAAATGTAATATTTTCTTTTGTCACAGTTACTTAGCAAATGTTCTTCTTTTCCATAAAAAAGCATGTTTTGGATCGTCCCCAGCATTTTACAACACCCCTATTCCCTCCATATTTATCATGCTTGGTATATGTATATTTTTTCTCTTTCTGCTTTTTTAACACAATTTTACAATACCAGCCACCAGTCCATAAACCCCTTTTATCATAAACCGTTGCAATATCAAGTACTTCTTTACATAAAGCTTCCAGATGTCCTTTCTAAGTCTCTGTCTCTACCTCTGTTTAAAATTTTACATGAATTTTCTTTTTTGCTTCCCTGTTAAATGTTTTTAGCATATATACAGTCCATGGGTTACAGTCTTTCTTTTTTCATATTCACCATTGGAAAAAAAACAGTCTGAAATATAATGTTACAAAATGGTTCTTTGTTAATACGAATAAATGCTCTTACCTCATGTGCTTTTACACCCAAAGAAGCTATTTAATTGTCCCACCCTTCATACCTGCCCATTTCTTTGTCTTCTTTACTTTGGATCCTTACCAAGTATTTCATTTTTCATTTTCTTTTGCTTTCTTTTCTGCTACTTCACTTTTGCCTTCTTTTAGGTTATCTGTATATCTTTTATTTTATTTTCTATCTCACCACTATTCTTCAGGATTGTCTCTGCATCGTCCTTTCATATTTTCTCCATAATATCACCCCAGGAAACATCTCCTTCATTTTCTGGCTCACTCTGCACCACCATTTCTTTAAGTAAATCCTCCTACAACCCTCCTGACTGGAGGGTTGTAATTATACATGCATCATTTGCTGACTTATCTCCATCAGATTTCTTTGAAACAGTTCCTCAGAATTCTACACACATTCTCCAGTCTCAGTATTTGCTTCCTCCTCCATTTCTTTCACCACTCTATCATCTCCTTCTTTCTCCATCTGCCTCCTTGTTTGTCAGGACCGCCTCTGTGCTTGAAACAGAACAGAAAGTGCTCCTCCAAAATGGGTCCCACTCACAACAATAATGAGTAGGGGTACTTTAAAAATGATACTTATTTACATTCCGTGTGTACAATTTCTAATATCTACAATATGCTCATTTACAATAAAAAAACCCCTTCAGACTACTATCTCTTAAAAAATGTTTTATATCATGTGATCCCCAACTCTAATTTCCATAACCAAAACCTTATTTTTCTAACATTGTAGCTAAATCTAATTTTTCATTAAGCATACTTTCCTTTACTCTTTGATTCCAAATCAACCATATTATATAAAACATATGTATCAACTGTTTTAACATAGGTTCTACTTTTGTTCTTATAATATCCATATTCAGTTATATCCATATTTAATTTATTTACCTCTGTAACCCCCTCTAAATAGTTTAAACCCACAATCTTCTTCCATATCCATATTTAATTTATTTACCCCTGAAAACCCCTTTAAATAGTACAAATCCACACTCTTCTTCCATAAAATTTTAATTCTTTTACATTGTAAAAAATATGTTAACTAGTTTTGAATTCATTACAATAAAGGCAAGTTCTATACTCTTTACATTTTTAAGGCATATTTGCTTTCACTGAAATGTTTTGTATAGCAGGGTTGCCACCTTTCATTGTGGCTAAAACCTGTCCAAGGCCACACCCCTTGCATCACCTGCAACTCCACCCATTTCCACCCCTCTTTCTCACCCAAATTTCGCCTATTTTTGTGACATCATTGTGATGTCAGCTGATGGGAACGTCCCATTTTTTCCATTCTGGATGCCTGCTTTCTGCCAATTTACTATGCTTTTGTGTAAAAAAGCATAGTAAATCCACCAATTTTATAAACTCAAATAGCCTGTTTTCTTTCTTGAAACAGAATACCAGAGTTTGTGCAGTATTTTACAGACTACTGGACAGTAAGTTTGATTTCCAGATAGTACAAAAAATGGATAGGTGATACCCAGCAGTGGCCTTAGGTCAACTGGTGCCCTAGGCAAAAAGGCTCCACGGCACCCCTCACCATACCACCCAGTGTCCCCATCCTGGTCTATCTACATTAAATAAACATTGAAAAAGGGCCCCTGTTAGAGCAGCGCCCTAGGTGACTGCCTAGTTGGCCTATGCCTAAGACCAGCTATGGTGGTACCCCTATTATATAGTCATTCTCCATAAGAAATCTTGACACTCCAGCATATCTTTACATCTTTCTATTCTTGCTTGAATTGCTATCCTTTTATCTTGATGCAACTCTTTCCATGGATATAGATAGCAAACTACTTATCCATAACATTATTACACCATTTTTTCCTCTAATTTTCAATCTCATTAATTTTTATTTTCCAAAGTAAGATTTTATCTTGATAATAATTTATCTCATTATTAGGACATACTCTCTTTCTTTTGAAATTCAAAAGATTCATCCACTCTGTTTCATACTTAATCTTAATATCTGTGTTAATAAATATGCATTGTTATTCTTTAAACATTTTAATAATTTATATAAATGTCAAAATGATGTATGCACTATTGGATTTATCAATCCTAAACCACCTCCTTCTGTTTTTATGTACAAACCATCCCTTTTAACTGGGTCCAATGTAGATCCCCAAATAAAAGAAAAAATTATATTATACACTTCCTTCAAATATATTAAGGGTACACTAAAAACCCTTGCTAAATATGTAATTCTTGAAAGTAATATTGAATTAATTGGATATGGGTTTTTTTAAATGATTTCCAAAACATGCAAGTACTTTTCATTACTTCTATTTTTTCTTTCCATATCAGTTCTGTAATTTTTTTTTGTTTTCCAAAGCTTATTCCAAGTATATTTATACTTGTCAGATTGAATTTAATACCTCCTAACATACCTTCAAAGCCTAATCCTTGAATTTTCTCTTCATTAGTATAAAATCCTATGACTCGTACATTTTATTGTAAATAATTTACCACTATACTCATTCCTTTACTATTTTTTGCAACAAGAATAATATCTGCATATTTTCTTTTTTTACTGCTTACCCGAACAACATATTTTTTTCTTTACTTCCTTCATCTTCATCTTCTCTTTTAGCTCCTTCGTCCACCATTTGAGCATAGGATGTTTTTCTGGAACCATCTCTGGCTCTTTTTCCTTCTATTTTTCTCCCTCTTCTATTTTTTCCATAATGTCACTCCAGAATACAGCAGTTTCACTTTCTGGGTCACTCTGGTTAATTAGCTCCTCCAGATAATCATTCCACAACCCTCCCAACTGGAAGGTTGAAATAACACATTTTTCTCTCATTTCAAACAGTTTTTTTCTTTAAAATTTCTTCTAAATCCAACTTTACCATTGCATTTAGCTCCATCTTCTTCCCGTCTCCTCACCATCAGCAGACAACATTTTTTCTGCTCTCACATCACCTGAAAACATTTCTGGTAGTGATTCTACAATTTTTACTTAATTTTCAACACATTTAACTTCCAAATTGTCTTGGCTCTCAGCAGCCATGTTTCTCCCTGCTCCTCCTGGCTGCTTCCACGTCTGGACAGAAAACAGGACATCAGAATGTGTAGCACCCAATCTCTTCCCCTTACTGAAAACATATAAACAGATGCATCTACATCCCTCAGAAATAAATTTTATTTATTAATAAAACAAATTTTATTTTTTATTTATTCTTTGTTGACCAGGTTCATCCCACTAGGCAAGTAGCATCTTTTCATAGGAGACCCAATGTGGTATTTATACTACTAGAAGAAATTTGGTCATGGCATCAGGGAATAAATAAAAAATAAAATTTGTTTTATTAATAAATAAAATTTATTTCTGAGGGATGTAGATGCATCTGTTTATATGTTTTCCACAACCTTGTGATTGTGGTGAAGGATTTTGCATAAGTTTTGGGGTCATGTAGATAAGGCTTTGGAGTTTAGCCAGATCGTCATTCTATTTTAGTAGATTAGCCTTTGCATAATCCCTGAATATTGAAGTATTAGTGGCTGATACAGACTTTAGTCTTAAGGTGAATATGCTAATTCCGGTTCTGATTTAACCAGGAAGAAGATTACAATCGCTGTGGAGCACAATTGTCCCATATTGTTTATGACAAAATCAAGGATATTATCTTTTCTGGTGGGGGTGCAGGGTAACTGGCCCAGTGAGTTATTATTTATGAAGTTAAGAAATTTCTGGACACACATGTTTGAGGCTGTATAGGTCTCCCACTATATAGAGTGGTAGTTGAAGTCCCCTATTAGAATGATACATGAGTAACACTGGGTGGGTCAAGAGTGGTGTGGGCTCAGCTTGGCCTGGAAGATGTTCTTTGTGTTTCACTGTTGCAGTCATCACATTTGGGTTATCTGCTTGCAGTAGCCCTCAGTCAGCCTGATTAGCAAAGTCTTGGGTCCTGCCGGTTGCTGTTTCTTCTTCCATGATGTCAGGTAGTCAGGGGTATAAAACATGCAGCCGATGCCATTACATCAGTCTTTCTTGCCATGCAGTGCCCGAAGCAGAAGCAGTTTGCAAGTGCCGGTTGGCCGACTCCTGAAATTTTTGTTTTCGAGTTTCAGAACCGAAGTCTTCTACTTAAAGCTAAGTACCCCATTGGGGAAACTTTTTATTTCTCTAAACCGATGTCAGTTTGTTTGTATTTTTCGGCTTTTCCCGGTTAGGGGTCGCCACAGTGGAACTCCGGTCCGCTAATGATTGACAGTTGATTTTTACGTATTGGCTTGCCAGGCTTGACTCACAACCTTCAACAAAGGTATGCCCATTCACGCATGTCTCCCTGCAGAAGACGCTCTAGCTGAGAATTGAACCGGACAGCGTCTTACTGTGAGGCGACAATGCTACCGCAGCACCACTAAACCGATGTCAGTAAAAGTAAATAATTACATTTCTTGTGGAAAGCAAATACCTCATAAAGATGTTCATTCGTATTGTATTCCTTGCCTAGGCCCTGACCACGATGTACCTCGCTGTCAGTTTTGTGCCTTATTTAAACAATGAACTATCAATCGTGAATATATTTTCGCTTCTAAATATTTTGGTGCTCGGTTCAATTATCCAGATATGTCTTCGGTAAGCCATCCGACTACTGACATTCTGAAAAAATGCAAAGATAAAGACAGAGACTGGCTGCCTAGGTTCAAAGCTGCCAATGACGCTTCTCCTAAGCCAGTCACCAGTTCACTGGTACTCAGTGAGATGCTTTCGCAGCCCCTGATACCTGCTACTTCAGATTTGAAGGCCTCTACTGAGACCCATTCAGAGTCCGGTATGCCGCGGGATGCTTCAACTGTGGAACCTGCGGATGTCTCTACCTTGGATGGGTCCAGAGCCGCTGTGCAGGCACTGGTTTCTGAGGGTGTATTCAGGCCTACTGACTTGCATATTAAACTGACGCCATCTTCTTCTTCAAGGCCTAAAACTCGAACCATGCCTAGAAAACTGACACCCAGACTGCATGGTCAGGCCTCTATGCTTAAAAAACAAATGATAAGAATGGCTGAAGACCTTATTACTTTAATCAGGGGAAGCCACTGCCTCTTCTCTCCAAAGTACTACTAAAGATCAAACAGGACAAACCAAGGATGATATTGATTGCATCAGTCTGGTCACACCAACACTGGTACCCTCTCTTGCGCAGTGTGTCACTGTTGGCCCGATGGCAGCTGCCTCAGACCCCTACCCTGTTGTCTCAGGAGGAGAACCAGATTCTGCACCCTCAGCTTCAAACCCTGAACCTAGCAGCCTGGCTAATTACCTAATCTCTTCTTTACCATCCCTCAGTAAACCAGTGATGGCTATCATTTTAGAGGCAAGGAGGCCTAGTACTAGAAAATCTTATGCTGAAAAATGGAAAAGATTCTGTGTCTGGAACCAATCTCAAGGGATGAGCACAGCAGTGCCCAACTTACCTCAGATTCTACAATACTTAACTGAGATGCTTCACAAGGGCCTTTCCTTTTCCTCCATCAAAATTCACGCCTCAGGCATTTCAGCAAATTATAACACAGAGCCTCCCCTCTTCTCTCATCCACTGCTCAAGCAGTTCATCAGAGGGGCCAAACATTTAAGACCACTCAGGAAAGTCCCAACTTCAGCCTGGGACCTTAACTTTGTATTGGAGAAACTCACTCTTCCTCCTTTCGAGCCAGCTGCTAGTGCAGATTTAAAATTCCTTTCTTGGAAAACAGCCTTCCTTTTAGCAATCACTTCAGCAAGAAGGGTATCTGAATTACAGGCCCTTATGGCAGTGGAGCCTTTTATCATCTTTCATGTGGACATGTTGTCCCTCAGAACCGATCCCTCCTTCATGCCCAAGGTGGTATCCAGTGTGACTCTTAATCAGTCTATTCATTTGCCAACCTTCTTTTCTAATCCACAGAACAAGGGGGAACAGATACTGCACTCCTTAGATGTGCACAGACAACTTAGATTTTACTTGGACAGGACTAAACTTCAAAGGAAATCTGAACAACTGCTGGTGGCATTTACTGCAGGGGTAGAGGGGAAGGCTATTTCAAAGCAAACCATTTCTAAATGGATAGGCCATTGCATTCATTTCTGCTATAAGCACCATGGAAAACCTATCCCACAGGGGATCAGACCCCATTCAACCAGGGCTGCATCTATCTCTACAGTTTTTCTCAGAGGTGTCCCTACCGAGGACATCCTAGAAGCTGCTACCTAGAGTTCTGTACATACTTTCACCAAGTATTACCATTTGGCAATTTTCTCTAAATCCAGAGCTGGCTTTGCCACTGCAGTCTTGCAGGGCCTTATAGCTGGCCCTAATGCTACCTAAATTCCTCCTCCCTTCCTTAGCTTTGAGAATCTACCCAAATGTGATGACTGCAACAGTGAAATACAAAGAACATAGTACAGTTGTGTACACTTACCATAAATGTAGATGTTAGAGTGTATTCACTGTTGCAGTCCTGGTTACCCTCCCTCCAGCCCCTTGCCTTTTTTTGACTATACCTGTACTCTTCTTTACTATGCTTAAAAGCGTTTTGGTGTATTTGCTTTTTTATTGGAGGTATATCCTTGTATATATTTATATTTATTTTATCGCTTCCCATTATGGGGGCACCTGACATCTGGGACAAGAAAAACTGATGTAATGGCATTGGCTGCATGTTTTATACCCCTGACTACCTGACGTCATGGAAGAAGAGGCAGCAACCAATGCAGGACCCAAGATTTTGTTAATCAGGCTGACTGAGGGCTACTGCAAGCAGATAACCCAAATGTGACGACTGCAACAGTGAATACACTCAAACATCTGCATTTATGGTAAGTGTACACAATTGTACTTTCTTGTGGATCCATGGTCATGGAAGTCTATAGAGATAGGAACACCTGACAGTCCAGGACATGAGTGCCACAGCCATGCTAGAAGGACAGGGTGTTGGGCTCTACATCCAGATGGTGGAAGTCCATAGTGGAGAGAGTGGTGCACAGTAGGTGGACTGGAAGTACTATGTCTAGGGAGGAAAAGTTGTGTGGGGGCTAATCTCCTGGAAGTCCAGCTACATGAATTAACAAAAAAATCTACTTCATGATTGTCTATATGATGGTGCCTGGGATTTCTCTGTTGGCCAGAATCTCTAGGATATTATCCAAGTTTATATGGCCTGCTACTGGGGTGGTCTCATGGATTGGGGTGATGCAGATAAAGCCTGGTGAAGTCTTAGGGTGAGCTAGTGTCAGGGGGAAAGAGTGCCTATATGCAGAGAGGAAAACAATGTAGTTGTCAATATGGGGGTGCCGAGTGTTATAAAAGGGTGGATGCCTGGTATTGGAAGTTCCCAGGAAAGGAATTAGTGGAAATGTTACAACCAGGGAATGAGAGTATGGTTTTGGGTGCTGATATCCTGGATGTCCAGCTGCCTTTGGAAAAATTCAAAGTCGCTCTTGGTTATTGGCTGTATTATGGTATATGGTACTGTGACTGAGCACTCTGAGTATGATGGACTGCCCAGGGATGAACAGCCCAGGTTCCCGGGGTCAATGATGGTGCTTTTTGGCTGGGGTTGAAGACCTTGTGGGAGCCAGGGTCATGGAAGTCTTGAAGAATAACTCATCTGTGGCCATGGAAGGAGTGCTGTGGCTGTATATGAAGAGTACACTGTTGGGCAGAGATCTGAGTGCTGGAAGTCCCAGAGATGGAAATATTGGCAAGCAGCTCAGGCTGGATTGCTGTGGTAGGGCACTCAGAATAGGCTAGTGGAGTAAGTGACCACCGGGAGTGCAGCTGCCTTATAGAAAAAATCAAAGTCTGTCTCAGTGACTGGTTGTATGCTGGACCCTGGAGGGTATAAATATTTTCTTTATTTATTGGCCAGAACCTCTTGGCACTTATGGAAGGTGTTTTTTAGCTTGGAGACAGGGGGAACTCTGGGTGAACTACCATGGTCCCTGAGGTTGGCAGCAGTGTGTGTCCAGCCTAGAAAGGAAGCTCTCTAGGAAGCCAGGGTTATAGAAATCCTCAGTGAGAGGAGTGTTTCCTTGTGCCTGGGAAATGAGTATTTTATGGTTGAAAATTGAGAGCAAGGTCTTGGAGTGGAAGTCCCAAAGTCTGGGAGCAATTGCCAGTGGACAGGGCAATAGTTACAATGCCAGACAAGGAGGGCATGTTGTCATGTGCATGCACTTTGGAAGTACAGCTGCTTAGAAAAAATTCAAAGTCCTTCCCTCTCTTTTTCATTTGTAGTGGAGGGTTGGGGGGGTCTGAGCATTTATATAGTTATTGTACAGAACCACTTAGCCAATTGTGCAGGGGTTTGCATGTTGGTGGATTGCCTGGGTCAGTTGCTGTGGTCCCTTGGATTAACACTGGTGTGGGACCATCCTAGAGTGCAAGCACTGAGAAGAAATGGTTATGGAAGTCCCAAGGATCAAGCTTCTCTGTCTGCAGTCAGGCCTTGACAGGAGGGTATTGGAAGTGTGAAGGTTCATGTGCTGGATGTTTCCAGGGAAGGCAACAGTAGCCAGCAGATGGGACCAGAGTGGTGTGGGGGAGCATGGTGGTGCTGGCCAGCATCTTAGAAATGCAGCTGCTCTGAGAGAACTTTAAAGTATCTTCTGTTGGTTGGGTGTATTGTAGAGCCTGGAGTCTTAGTTTTTTAATATGTTTACTAGGTAGAATGCCTGGGCAGTTTTCAAATCCTGAGCAGAGCCAAGGTTGAGCAACTTCCAAAGGGAGAAGGGTGCTTATCTGCATCTGGGAATAGGCTGGTACTGCTGGTCAAGGAGAGAAAGGTGTTGGAGAGTGGAAGCGGTGGACAGGGCTTGAGTGGTGCTTCCAGACAGGAAGAGAAAAGTGACGGAAGTCTGATGCTCTCAGAGTGCTACTGACATGGGAACATTCAGTCCCATTCCTGATGGATGGGTGTTTGGTAAATTCTGGCTGTACAAGTATGTATTTAGTGGGTCTATATCATAACATTGAATCCGTAAATATCAAACGCTTACATGAGTGAATATTCACATACTCAAAAATGGTATTGTGGGGGGGACTGCACCCCCTACTCGATAAATATATATTCTTACTCTGAGATCACACTACAGTGAGGAAAGGGCAAAAATCTCAATCTTCACTGTACCCCCCAAAAAAATTCATAAACTTCGAGGACGTGAATATTCACTCATGAGCATTTGACATTTACTGATTCAGTGATGTGATATAGACCCTATTTACTGGCCAGAACCCATGAGCAGTTATGCAGGTGGTTGTGGTTGGATGATGGGGTGCCTTGGGTTGAGCAGATGTAGTCCATGTGTTTGCTGGTGAGGTGTGTGTGTGTGTGTGTGTGTGTGTGTGTGTGTGTGTGTGTGTGTGTGTGTGTGTGTGTGTGTGTGTGTGTGGCACGCGAGTGCATGTGTGTCTCCTTCCCTTGAGAGAGACGTGGTTATGGAAGTCCCTAGAGGGAAGACTGTCTATCTGTGGACAGGAAAGGTGTGTTGTGGCTGGGCCTAGAGAGCAGGGTGTTGGAGATGGTGGAGGCCTAGCTCCTGCAAGATTCCAGGAATTGGAGTGGCAGTCACCTACCAGGACTAGAGTGGTTTGATCAGGCAATGAGATCAGTGGGTGGGGACTGATGTTATGGACTTGTAGCTGCCTGGAGAAAAAAAATCAGAATTCCTCCTAGTGGGTAATTACTCATTTGTGTGGCATTGGGCCCTGTGTGGATTCCAAAGTCTAAGGGTGGTAGAAATCCCCAGGTGGAAGAGCACATTACTAATGCCATTAAAATAGTAAAGACTAAAACTATGGTTGAGCCGAGACACAGACTAAATTTTATTGAAGACTAAGCACTTTCGACTTGCATCATGCAAATACGTCATACAACTATGAATCCATTGAAACATTCACATTAAAGTAATCAAATGAAACTCACATAAAAGAAAATACACCAATAAGATTAATCCTAAAGGGCCACTACCCTGTAAAGGGGTGTGTCAAATTAGTCAAATCCCCTGGCAACCTCTTAACTTAAAAATGATCCTGTATTAATATGAATAAAAACATTCTCTTAGAGTACATATTTTTATCTTTTTAAAGTTCTGAGTTTTAAAAAAAGGTGCGGCTGTCACCACTTCATTTTATCTTGGCCAAACATATGAATTCCAAAAAATCTGCCAGTATGCTTCTCTGGCCTCGAGAATCAGTTTCCATGGACCACCTCTTTGGTCCCATGTGATATGTTCCAAAGCCGTAAATTTAAATGAATGTACTGGAAATTCAGAAGTGTTACGCACAAAACTAAGTCAGGACAGAGTAGACAGCTTCAATACAATGTCAACACAAGCATTTCCAAATAAAAAAACAAACCTCACACAACAGAGAACTTTAATTTATTAAAATATAAACAAGATAAACGCTTTCGGCTGAGCCTTCTTCAGATCCATAAATTAAACAGAAACTATTCATGACTTTTAAAGGAGGTGTGACCAATCAGATTCACCTCTTGAGATGACACCTTCTCAGCAATGGCTTTAAAGGTAACACATCATTTAAACCTGGGTCACGATCTGGCCTTAAGTCAGCTATCCATTTAGCTTCTTGTAACTCAGTAAAATCCTTAAGATTGCCCTTCCTCGGGTTCTCATAAATAATTTCTAATATCATAAAATAAAACATGTGAGTTGTGAACTGAATTATATTCTTTGACAATGCATTACTATTGACCTTGTTTTTAATATCTTTGAGGTGTGCTATCTGACCCTGAACTGGCAGTTGATCTTTCCAATGTAAAAGCAGGAGCAATCTTTACACAGTGCAGCATATATCACATTTTTCATGCCACAATCAGCAAATGCTTTCAGTCTATTAGCCCTATTGGTAATTGGATGCTGAAAACAATTTCGAGTAAAGATGTATGGACAGGCTTTACACCTGGCACATCTAAAGGTTCCTTGTCTCCTGGTAAAATCTTCTCTTTGAGCCATATGAATATCTCTACATATTAGCTGTTTCAGGTTAGGTTTATTCTTAAAACAAAATCGAGGATGGTCACCTACTATACTTTTAATGAATTTGTCTGCTGTCAGTATGTTCCAGTTACTCTTATGTCACAAATCTGTTTAACATCTTGACTATAAGTAAGCAAACACCTCAACAAATTGGATGTTGGTCTACTTAGGTTCTCATGAGTATTCTACTGTATATTGTCCCTATGAAAATAAGGTTTGCCTTTGTTGATTCTCTGTGATCTGATATCTAATAATGCTTGACTGACTTCTATTGGTTTATAACCTTTTTCATGAAGGATGTTTCTGGTCCTCATGTTCTCCAATTCATAGGTAGTATTGACTGTATTTAACCTGGAGTTTCAAAAAAACTGACTTTTAATGACCTGTGGGAAAACGTGTCTGGGATGCATACTGGTCCGATGTAGGAGATGATTTTTCCAAGATGTCTTCTGGTATGTCTGTGTATCAGTATTGTCATTTCCATCCCTCAATAAAGTGACATCCAAAAAAATCTATATTGTTCAATGAACTGCGGACTTCAAAATCTAAAAAGCCGGTGGTGTTCTTCAAATATTCAACAAATGAATATAATGAATCCACATCTCCATCCCAAAGGAGAAATACGTCATCCACAAATCTCTTGTAAAAGAGCAAATGTTCCTTCTACATGTTCAGCTCATTAAAAACACGTCCAATTCCCACTGTACCATCACAATGTTAGAATAAGAACTGGCACAAGAAGTGCCCATGGCTACACCCAATTTCTATATAAAATATTTATTGTCAAAAAAGCTGACGTTCTCCAATATAGTTTCCAGAAGAGCACATAGTTGTATTGTCAGAGTGCCCCCATAGACTTCATTTATTCTCAGAAATCTTTGCACTGCATTGATTCCATACTCATTAAGGATAACCGTGAATAGGTTCCTCACATCCATAGTTACTAACAGAATGTTGCTATGTATGAAAAATGTTTGACAATGCCTAGACAGACTCAGTAAAAAATCTTCAGTATCCCTTAGCACAGTAGGGGCTTTATTCAATGCCTTTTTTACTCTGTTTTCCACGTAGATATACATCAGTTCTGTGGCCCATCCATTTCCATATACTATGGGATGCATCGGTGGATCAATACTGTTCTTATGAATTTTAGGCAAACCTTTAATGATTGGTATGATAGGATTCTTCACTTGGAAAAATTCATATAGCTCTGGGGTAATTATGTTTGTAATCACAAGATGATAAATGTCAGCTTCAATACCAAGTATAACCTTATCCAGTTCATATCTTTGTAACACTTTATAGGTCTTTTCTTCATTTAAAAGTGCTAACATTCTGTATCATACCAAGTTTTGTCCATAACCACTATCGCCCCTCTGTTGTCAGCTGGTCTCACCACCATATCTTTGTTAGCTAGAAGTTCACTCAATGCTTGTTTCTCACTGAAATCACACATTCTGAATTCAATGCCCATACTTTAGAATATGCTTGGGTGTTTAATAGTATGGACTTTAAGATTCAGTCCATTAAGAATACTAATAGTAAAAAACTGGAAAGGAATAGGATGGCATATCAATGCAGCCAGGCCTATCCAAGTCCACCTAATGTACCACCAGGGAGCAGAAGAAAAGTGATAGACAATTATATATATATATTTTTTGGGTAATAACAACAAAGAGAAAACTATTACAGACAATGGGGAGAAAATCATCAACAACAAAATAATTATAGCCCTAAAGGATTATACCATTTATGTGAACATCCATTAAGGAGATCTGAAAGAATCAGGAATTGGAATAACATGAACAACCAATGTGAAAGGAGAGAAGGGAATGGGCCCCCTTTGAGGAACCTATCCAAGCCATCTGTTTGGAACCAACCCCACAATCACAACCAATCCTGGACCAACAGGAACTGGAGGAATTAATGAATGAAAAATCATTATCATGGAGAGGATTAATGACTTGCAACAAAAACAATTAAGGATATTAGCTGCCAATGAAGGAGATTTCAAGATATATAACTTTTCTAGTTTAAATATAGATGGTAACAGTTTGCAACTATTTTAAGAGGGTTTTCATTTGTGCCTGATCGAATGGCAAATTTGACAGAAACCTTAATTGACTTAAAACTTTAAGGAAATTGAATTTGGTGTTTTTGTTTAATCAAACACCACAAGTTTTAAATACACTTAGGGTAGCACGTACTTTTAATCCACCATTGCACCCATGGTTGGTGTTGTATGAGAGAATTTATAAAACTGAGTTGAGAAAACACTAACAAGTGATCATAAATTAAAGAAATGGAATATGACAAAGGATGAAAATGATTTAATAATTTTTTGAGAGGGCAGAGAATACGCATAATAACCAGAGATAAGGGAGGTGGTTTGGTAGTTATGGATGTGTTGGATTATGACAAGATCCTCACTCTTTTAAAAGGACAAGCATATATTCAGTATTAATGAACTTAATATACCATAATGGAACATTGGGATTCAAATAAAATATATGTTCATTGATGGAAAAATAAGTTTGGCTGAATTTAATTATTTGAATACCCTAGCTCCAAGAACACCTATCAGATTCTGGGTTCCTAAATTACACAAAAGCATTCAAGAAACTCTGATGAGTTCAATTGTTGACAGGAGGGGATCTATTACATATGCTAGTGCAAAATTCTCAGATTTCAAAATAAAACCATTATTAAAAGAAGAAATACACCTGTGTAGATATTCTTGGCAATTTTTGGAATGCATCAATCAGTCATATTTTCATGCAGGAGACATCCTGGTGAATATTGATGTCTGAAACCTTTATACAATCAACCACCATTCGAAAGGGGTTTCCTGGTTTGTTGATTATATAGCAAAAAAAGGAGTGTCACAACAGCAGATTAACTTATGTGAAAAACACATGGAGATTATTTTAAAGAATAATTTCATGTGGTTTAATGAGGATTACTTCCTTCAGAAAGAAGGGGTAGCCATGGGTTCACCAGTTGGATCCCTATTTGTTAATATTGTAATGCTTGTATGAGAACAATGGTATGTTTTAAACACTTATTTTCAGGCTAAAATCAGGTTATACCAGTGATATCTGGACATCTTTATTATTTGGAAGAGGAATGAAGAAGAAATCAGGGCCTTTGTTGATCACCTCAATGATTCCCATTACATTTTTGTGCTTTACTTATAACAGTAATCATACTCAACTACCATATTTGGATCTTTTGCTGTTTAAGCACATGATTAATAACCAGTACGTGTCATGAATTTATAGAAGGAAACATGTTCAAATACCTACTTACATTATTCTAGTTCACATCCGTTTCAGCAAAAGAAGGGTATCGTAAAAGGGCAGTTAGTTTGGGCTGCCTGTATGACCACGATGGACCAACACTTCGAAGACGAATGTGAATTTATGAAGAATATGTTCTTGAACAGAGGTTATCCAGCATTTCTGGTGCATGCAATAATGCATGAAGTTACTATAAAGAGGAATACTGGTCATTTCATCCTGTTATTGAATGGCACTACAAAACTTTGTTTTGAGCATAATCAGGAACAATCCCTTTCCTCTACTTCTTTTTCTACAATTTTTTTATCATAACATTTGGGCTGGACAGTTTTATCATAACGTCCATCTTGAATAAATACTGGGGTATTTTATATGAAGATTGTGACCTCAAAGACTTTGTGGGAGAGGCTCCTTTGATGGTTTATAGAAGAAGATGTACTCTTAAGAACTTATTACAGAGGAGGGAACCGCAAAGAACATCTAATACAGGTACATTTAAATGTGGTTGATGTATATATATTGTAAATGATTATTAACAGGAAACAACTTCATAATTAATGATAGACAGTTTCAAATGAAATTTAAACTGGATTGTTAAAGTAAAGTGTTGGTTTATGTGGCCCTTTGCCAGCAATGCCACTGCTTTTATATTGGTAAAATGGAACAGAAGTTCTGCGACCAAATTTATGAACATTTCTACTATATAAGAAAAGCGAAAAATAATGATGCACTCTATAAACACACTTCTAAATTTCTGGGACATTTATTTAAATTTACGGCCTTGGAACATATCACATGGGACCAAGGAGGTGGTCCATGGAAATTGATTCTCGAGGCCAGAGAAGCGTACTCAAAGATTTTTTGGAATTCATGTGTTTGGCCAGGATTAGATGAAGTGGTGACAGTAACACCTTTTTTAAAACTCAAAACTTTAAAAAGATAAACATATGTACAATAAGGGAATGTTTTTTATTCATACTAATAGAGGATCATTTTTTTTTAAGTTAAGAGATTGATAGGGGATTTAATTGACTAATTTAACACAACTCTTTAGAGGGTAGTGGCTCTTTAAGATTAATCTTGTTGGTGTATTTTCTTTTACATGAGTTTCATTTGATTATTTTAATGTGAGATTATTTTAATGTGAATGTTTCAATTGAGTAATAGTCTGATGAAGTTTTGTATGTTGCAAGATGAAAGCGCTTACTCTTCAATAAAATTTAGTCTGGGTCTCGACTCAACTGTAGTTTTAGTCTTTAGGTTCAAGTGTTAGTCATTTTTGGCTTCTTTTTGGAGCCATTAAAGTAGTGCCATGGTCATAGGTTCATAGGTTCATAGGTAGGTACAAGGCTATCAGCCCTAGGGCCTATATAAGCCTAGCCAAAGGTACCCTGGCTTTCGCCACCCAAGAAAATTATTTTCCTGTGGCTCTGCTCGACAGGGGTGAATTTCCTATCTCCCATCCAATCATCAAGATTTTTCTTGAACAGTGAAAATGAGGAGCTTTGTTTGATATAGATAGGTAGTTTGTTCCAGAGTATGGGAAGTCTCTGGGACAGGAATCTATCCCTCCAGCATGTTTTGTTTATTGTGGTGATGAGGTTTAGATCCCTGGAGCGTGTGGCTCTGAGGGATTGGGATTTCTTTAAGTGGAGCATGTCTAAAAGCTCTGGGTTTGACATGGCCTTGTATGTTAAGCAGAGATCACCTTGGAGTAGATGATATGCAACAGAGTATAGCTGGAGTTTTTTAAGGCGGTCAGCATAGGACACTACCCAGTACTTACATCCCATGCTGAACCCATACCTCCACTGACCCCTGATACCCATACTACAAATAGCCACATACAGTTATATAAGTGCCCAGGTTAGCAATAAATAGAGCCTCAGGCAACAAACATACAGCCAAACACTGAGTTGGACTTTCAATTTTTAGCTAGGCAACTGCACATCCAGGGTACCTAACCACCTACCCCACTCCCCCTTGCTGGCCACAGCACTCCCAACCTAGCTGCTAGTTCTCTCTCATCCATGCTTCTTTTAAACCTCATTCCTTCTTCAAAACATTATTCTGCATGTATTGTTCCCACAACTCCCATTTTTTATATGTAATTTGCACCTACCCTTTTTTAAAGATCCCATTTCCAGTTGTTTCATCTCTGTTACTATATTGTCTATTTCTAGTACAGTTGGTCTAGGCTTTGATTTCTGTTTTCTAGTAATTGCTTTTTTTGCAGCCTCCATAATTAGACTCAGCAAGGCCTTACTGTATCTAGGCAATTACAATTCTGTTTCATAGCTCAAAAAATCATTTCCTTAGTTTACCGGTCTTTTGTGTGGAGATATGCATGAATGGGCGTACCTTCATTGAAGGTTGTGCATCAGGGCTGGTAACTCGGCACATAAAAATCAACTACCAATCATTAGCAGACCGGAGTTCCGCTGTGGCGACTCCTAATCGGGAAAAGCCGAAAGACACAACAACCAATTTATTCACCCAATATTTCTGATAGAGTAGTCTGCAGGGATTTTTTTAAAGTCTGCCAACTCATTACACTGCTAGAAAATATTTTTCTAATTACATCTTTCTTCCCCATAACACCTCTAACGTTGGCTATTTACCCGAGGAAAAATTCTTTGGAGTCCACTTGGGGTATAAAATACTTGTGTAAACACTTCCAAGCAAAGATCTTAAATCTTCTAGCCTTTGTTGCATATTTGGGAAACATACATATATCCCCTCATTGTTTCTTTGTGAATTGCTTATCCAGTCTCTCTTCCCAATCCTTTCTAAACTCCTCTGATCAATTCTTGTAGTTATTGTGCAATGTTTTATATGCTATGCTAATTATTCCTTTTTAACAGCAGCTTCTGTTATAGATTCTACTAAAACTCTACCAGTGCTGGTCTTTCACGTAGGATCCTCTATTTTTTTCTCTTTGCCTATACTCTAATATCAGTCCTCACTAGGGAAGGCAGTCTCTAGCCTGCAGTCCAAATAAATCCTTGGCTTTTTCACATTCTGTTACCTTTCCCTCTCTAATTATTTGCTCCTAATACTTTAGTTCCTTTGCCAGTTTTCTTCAATAAATTCCAGTCCCTCTTGATTTTGTCAGTATCCCTAATTGCAGTCATCCTTATGGGCAGAATTTTCTTTCTCCATTCCCGTGTTGGCTTAGTTTTTACAATACTTTCTATTATTTTATGAATATAATATTCTGTATGGTTATTGTTCTCCTTAAGCATCTGCATCCAAAATCCCAGTCTGTCCTTGTTCAAGATGAGCAGTTGTTGTTTTTGAAGTCAGCTGTGATATGGGTCTGACCCAGGTCATGGAAGACCCCTGGGGAAGAGTGACCATCTGTGGCTGGAAATGGATTGTTATAGAGACAGTAACAGCTAGATGTTGGGGTGGATATCTAAGAGGTGGAAACCTCAAGGGGTGGAACTGGTGGCCAGCAGCCCAGGTGAGGAGGTGTGGCAGGCAAGAAAAGCAGGCTGATGGTGGTGTCATTATCATAGACATCCCTAAGATAATAACTAAAACAACTTCTTAGTATAAATCAATGTAGCTGTGAGTTTGTTTAAGCAATTTAATAATTTATTTATTCTTCTTTATTTATTCATCAACTGTAGAAGCACTTAAGAGAAGAATTGTTGCAACTGGGTATGTGTAGTGCTTTTGAAGGATGGATTTAAAATTCAAAAGTTTTAAAAAAAACTTGGAAGCAGTGTCTTGCAAATGGCGCATGTTTTCTTATGCCTGAATGTCCTATTCATGTACAAGATGAAGTATTTGCTAGTTTAGTTCCCTTTTTATTTATTTTTAATTTCTTTGTGTGCAGTTTTTGGACTGATTAACTGAAGGAATGTGAAGTAGAAGTGACAGTGGACGTCTGTCACCAAATCTGAGGTTCTGAATGGAGTTCTGTGGATTTGTCTGGATCTGCCAAGTTCATCCTTCTGGAAGGCCTGAGGACAGGCATGATGCCATATGCATGTGCATTCTCAACAACAAATGAAGGTGGAGCAAACCATGGAGTCAGATTATATGCAGACTCAGACCTCTCAGCCAGGCAGAAGAAAAGACTTCTCTATGGGAAGGTTCAGTAGTTGAAAGTCAGTGTTGGAGTCCTTCAGCCAGAGTGAGGTTTCAGGTGGTGCTATCCTTAGAAGATCTGTAGGTGGAAGTCTGAGTGAGAGTAGATATGTCCACCTGTGGACAAAGGGAATTCCACAAGGTCAATGATGATAGAGTCTCTTCCCCCAAGGGGACTCATGTGTATTATCAAATGTGGGAAGACAGACACCAAGAGGCACAGATGTAGGGCAGAATTGTAGCAGCAAACAAGATATAGGCATGAGGGACCTATTGGCCTAGCAAGGGGAGCAGACGCTGGAGACTCAGCCTTGTGGAATTCAATAAGGGAAGGCTTGCTGATACACATTCAGGGTAGGGGTGCTAGGATCAATGTCAGAAGGGATGGGTGTTACTCTTCTTGGAAATCCTACTGGTGGAAAGCCAAATGGCAACAGAGCTACCTTCTGCCTTCATTTTGCTGAGGGATGTTCCCCAAGGTCAGCCATGGTCAGAGCTCTCTTCCTGGGAGGCTTGAAGGCACTCATGATCCAACACATGCATATAGCCACCAGGTGATAGGGCGGTGGGGCTGATCATTGCAGTGGCTAGCCTATAGGCATGGACCCCTCTCACCCAAGTACTGAACTAGCATGTGAGGGTTGCAACTTCCAGGACATCTTTAAGGGAAGCCACAGCAGTCCAAGGCTCCAGTGGCAGTGTTCTGGTCTGGATGAGAGCAGTTAGGATGAACACCTCAGAAATTCTGCTGTGGAAGTCCAAATGAGAGCATATTTGCCTTCCTGTAGCCTCTGAAAATTTGTCCTAATGAACAGTCAGTTCAACTGGCCATCTTCCACTGGCAGTGGACCTCTATGTCATTGCTGTTGTGGTCACTGTGCACAGAATTGGTTTCTCTACCAAGAAAGCCAGTACAGATTGGGGTTCTGACCACTTAATGTTCCCCATCATACAAGACAAGAATGATGTGTCCAGACTGGAGTGAAGGGGGTCCTGTCATGCACAGAGGTGTGCTACATTATGGGTGGTAGTTGTATCTTTTTGTTCTGATCACCCTTTTGCAGAAGGGTCTAATTGTACCCCTATATTTTACAAGGTTCATTTCTAGAATGGCTGACCTATAGCTCTTGAATGCAATGCTGGCCTCTGGCTAGCATCTAGGGTGTCCTGCATAGCTAGAGGCCCCTCTTTTAGTAGAGGTTATGGTTCCAGACCCAACTTCATTCCATCCTGTGGTGTTTCCTGTGGTTGATATAGCCAGTAACATATGCTTGTTTCTAAGATTAAGTCATGCAAGTCTCACTACAATGAAACAGCAAAAGACTCATTAAGTCAGCTATGATTCCTTTGATCACTGTATCATTAGTTGGATAAATAAGGCAATGCCAGAGTTAATATATTCTGACATCACTGATTCCTTTGGTCACTATACAATTACTTAGTTAACTGTGGTGATTCTACAGTTAATGCACACAGACAACTGCAGACCTCCACGAATGCAAATATCAGACCAAAACAAAACCAGGTCTCAACCCAGTAGTCTCGGTAATTCTAGGTAAAATTTTAGTGATTGTGTGTCCTCATGATAACGACAGAACACTGTAATGTCTGTCATGTCATATTTCCATGGTACTGTCTGTGCAAACTATGGTGACCATAGGTAACAGGGAATCATAACAACTCTAGAAGAGTCTGAGAAATAGTACCATATGCAGGAAAGCCAGAAGGCATGCAAATTAACCACACCTAACACAGAGAGGTAGTAACAAAAAAATAATACAGGACTCACTTCTGGTTCTATAACTACCATCCATACACTTTAAATCAATTATTGAGGATCTGTTGCAGGGATAGTCTGATGCCAGCAGCATTGGTAATTTCTGGTCCAATAGTATATTAAATTAGCTGTAGTTAAACATTCTTGCTTAAATGTTTGGTTGGGCTCGCAGTCTACAGTGACGTGAGCTACTAACTGTACCATCCCCTCCCTGCTAGCTTATTCTTCCTTGATGCTCCTGAGTGTCCCAAGGGGTCTACATTTTTATTTTTCAGAAAAGGTGTTTAAAGCATGTCATTTGATTGCATAGTTCATCCAAGAGTAATATGATAGGACTCAGTTTCTATTCTGTTCTTTTTGGAACTGAGGCCATGATTAACAGGAACAGCCACAGACTTCGTACAGTGTTGCTTAAGGCAAAATTTTTGGACTGGCACATCACTGGGTCTTTATAATAGCAGGCCAGGAGTGAGTCTTCAATTGTTTTAACTGACTCAGCAGTCTTTCAACTACTTCCCACAGCACCACTGGTAAAAGAAACACCCTTTCTAGAGATCTAAACTTGTACTACCATATTAACACCAGATGGCATGACATGTACCCAACCCAACTTACCCTGCTTCTGAAATAGCCTGTCCTTATTTAGCAGGCAAGCGGAATACCTCCCTCTAAAATCTGTCTGGACAAGTGGATAGGTGATCATTAATTCTTACCAGTATGATGTGGCTATGCTTGCTGATGATCTCCTTAGTACTTCATAGGTTTATAGTTTCCTGTGAACATAAGTCTGTCAGCCTTAAGAGACTAAGTCCTCTTTACGGAAGTCCAGATGAGCAGAGCTGGGGCTGAGTGGAGCTTCACAAGTTCAGTCTAAAGAAGTAGGCCCCTTCCCCATGGAAGGCTGAGGGTCAATCTTGATTAGACACATGTAGGTAGCCTATGGGGAATGTAGAGCTGGAGTGGACTTTAGAGGTGTCTAGCATGCTCAATTGGGATTCTTTAGCTGGGCAAAAAAGAGGTGCTTAAAGATAGCAACCTTTTGAAGTCTGTAAAGGATGGCTTGGTGGTTTGCAGCTGTGGTAGCAGTGTTTCTGCTGTTTTGAAAGAGGTTTAACTTTACTTCCTTGACATTCCATGGATGGAAGTCCAGATCAAAGTGGATCTTCATCTGGGGCTGAGGGGAGTTCCACTCAGTTAACCATGGTCAGAGAATATCTCCACTGGGAAGGTTTGACAGCAGACAAGTTTTAGCATAGCTAGGTAGTCTATATGAGAATGTTGGGTTGTAGGGACATTGGCTTGCCCATGAATGCAGGAATGGAGGGCATGGCATGATTATTCTTTCCCACAAGTGGTAGACCTCTGGCAGCTGTAAAATATATTAAGTCTCTAAAAATGTCTTGGAATTATGGGTTCTGGAAGTCCTTATGAAAGAGGATCTGACTATCTTGACTATGGTAAATTCCATGTTTTTACATGAGGTGGTGGATTCATCCCTCTGATCAAATCTGGTGCACATGTGACCCAACATAATTAAGTAGCCTCCATTGGAAAATGGAAGAATGTTGATTTTGCAGTTACTGCATACACCATGTGCACATTTTGAATGTCTGGTGTGTTGTTGCATGCACAGTGTGTAGGTGTTTACCTTGGACCTTTTACATCTCATCCATTATAGGGGCTTGATACATTTCACTTTTGAGCTGGGAAAGTTCCCTTCCCTTAAGGGCAGGTGCATGTCTTGTCTTTTTGTTTTGCTAGGTCCATTGACAAAGAATTTTCCTTGAAGGCAATGTCTGCTGATGGTGAGAATTTGTTTGGTTATTTCAGGAGCAGGAAGTGGTTCTCTGTTGTCTAGCATTCTCTTCCCTTGAGAGCAGGTACATAACTGTCCTCCTTATTTTACTAGGTCTGTTGCCACAGACTGTTTTTGAAGACAGTGTTGGCCGATGTTGAGGATGTACTTGCTGTATGAGCAAGAGGGTGTCTGCTGTGGGGCTGACATAGTTCCTACCACTTAACCATGCACCTGGGTACCTGCTTGTATCTTCCATGTTTTGCTTGGCCCTTTGATACAGGCTAGACTGTTTTCTGAAGACAGTGCTATCCATTATAGGAAAAGTGAGGCACTGTCTCGGTAATCTTGTATTCAAGAATGTGCTTCTATTTTAAAGGTACAGTGTTTGGTATGTAGAATGCCTGGATATTTGTTAACACAAGTTTAAATTAAAATGGTTTGAGGTGGAAGAGGTATGTGGCCTAGAGGATAATAGATGAGCTACAGGAGGTACAGACTGTAGTGGTTTGGCTAGTCTTGCAAGTGTAGGCAACAAGGAACAATATATGAGGGGACAGCAAGTAGAAAGGGTAGGAAAGAACAGGCATAAGCAACAGAATGTACAGTAACTGTTGGTGGGAAATAGTCTGAAGAGTAGAAGCAAGACAGGTTGATGGGAGGACAGATGAATGAAGCAGTATGATAAGTGATCCACAGGAAACCAGTAGACAAAGATAGAAGGTAGGGAAGTCAGAAGATGAGGTAGACAGTTTATGAGAAGCAGGTCAATGGAGTAAGACAAGGTGAAGTTATGGTAAATACAGCCATGGCCAGGTATGAGGAAGCATGTGAAGGAGATCAGTGTGGAATTCAACAGAAAGAGGAGGGTGATGCACATAGGTTGGAGATAAGATGAGCAGATGGCCAGGAGAAAGATTATCATGGGTGATCAGGAGGTAGGCAGATATGACAGGAAACAGGCAGGTGTAGAGTGAGAGAGATACATGGGTTACTTATGGTGAGGGACTTATTTGCTAAAGATTCAGTATTTGGTGAGATCGGAAAATGAGAAGGACCTTGGAGTAGGTAGCCAAGGCTCTAACACTTAGAGGATATAGCTGAGCTCAAAAAGAGCAGGGATAGCTTCATATGGTAGTTCATGTAGAAACAAAGGACCTGGTGGTTGGGACCTTACAATTGTTCTTACAGAAGAGTAAGAACATAGTGGCAGTGTGGACACGCTTACAGAGTATGGCAGTATGCTCAGAAGTGTTCTGTATCAGGAGCCATTACTGTGGTGGAGTATCTGACAGTTCTGCTGGGATAAATCAGAGAGGACTGTGGTAACAGGGGAATAGTAGAGTGTGGGAGATTGGCAACTTCATTAAGATATGAATGCTGGAATTCATTTGGGAGAGGCTTGATGATCAGTAGGCAAGGGGCAAAAGAGAAAAAAGATACTTTGTTGTAGCCTTCAGAAAAATATCTGTTAAAGCAAGAGCTTAAAAGTTACATATGAATTATTGCACCTTTAAACCAAGCTGGAAATTGTAGGTTTAAGCAGAATGCTGGTCAATGCAGATACAGGATGGTAGTAAAGGGGACTGGATGACAAGGAGAAGGAGGAAGATACCTAAGGAAATAACAGGGAGTAGATGTAGGTAGGGGCAAGGATACTGGTAATAGGAGTAGTGTGACTACGCTTTGGGAGTACAGAAAGGTTGCATGGGAAGGAAGTAGTTGAAAGAGATGGTAGGAAGAGCAAAGAAGGTTATGGTAACAGGGAAGGCGTCAAAGGGCAGCTGGACTAAGTATGTGACCAGAAAAGGGCAAAGAGGATAAATATAGCTGACAGATGATTATAAAAAAAAATTGAGATGGGAAAAGACTGGTAATGTTTGGAATTAGAGGACTGAAATGGACAAGGTAATGAGCAACTGAAAAAGGTAGTACAGGCAATAATTATTGCAGTATGAAGGCCTAGGTGCAAAGATAGCTGAGCTGGGAACACTGCTACTTTTGAATCGAGATAACGTGATTTGGAGAAGATGTTAGACTTTGGAATTAGGGATTTGGGTTTAGTGTGCTAGGTATGCAACCATGATGGGATGGCAATCTACATGAGGGAATGTTTTAAAGGGGTGATAGAAGGTATGGGAGATGGTGAAAGTAGGGAAGAAGGCTAGGTCAGCAAGTGAAGGAAGAGGATGATAATGAACCAATAGTAATCATTTCGGCAGTAGAACTACATGAGGCAAATGGGGGATAGTTGATACGATAGCATCCTCATAGATCCCCTAGCAGTTGTATTATGGTGTAGTTAGGAAGAGAGCTGTGGAATGGACAGGAACAGATTGGGTTAAGATAGGAGATAGCGTTCCATATACAGGTTGGAGTATCTTTTTCATGGTATGCAGTGAAAACTGCCTGCAGTATTCCATTTACAAGGCTTTGAGTAAAAAATGGTGGCTGAAAGAGAGATGCAGATTCTGGCATGTTCTGTTTAGGCAGGAATGAAGTAAAGGTTCTTTGGATCAGGTACATTGTCTGTTATTGACCTAACAGTATTATGGTTTTCACTGGCTAGAAAAAAGAGGCCATAGACACTAGAGAACCTGGATTATATGGTGTCTGACTATGATAAAGATTAGGATAGGTAGGAATGCAAAGGAGCAGAGCATAGCAGCTATTGAGTACCATACTAGAGGAGGTCTAGGGAGGTACTAAAAAGTGTACCAAGCCATAGAGGAAGAGAAAATTTGTGTCCATAGTGAAATAAAGTATTCTGTAAAACAATGTAAAACACACAAGGACAGAAGAGTGGGGTGGCCAGTGGAAGAATTGTACAGAGACATGAAGTAAAGTACTAAAGTGTGTTAAAAGGGAAAAAGCAGAATGGAAAAATTCTTTTTTGAAGGAGCAGTGTCTGTTTTTTTCTGGTAGGAAGTACTACAAAGTAGGAAGGTAGGGACATTTTTTGACTAACTTTGAAGCAAGTAGAAACATAAATGCATGCAGAGTATCTAGTCCTCTAACAGGCCACAGCAGGAAGGCACCCGGGGTGTAGTCCTTATCCTTCCAGATTTTCTGGTCTTTGCCACAGTGAAAGCAACATTTCACTGTTCTTAATCTAGAGATGGCATCAAAATAAAGCAATATGTGGTTCTTCTTGGACCAATACTTGGAGTATGGAATAGAAATCTGAATTTTACATCCTTAAGATTTTTGAGAAAACAGTGTTTGGCTGCCTCATACTTGAAACTTCAGTATATTCCTGCCTCCCTGGGACAGTGGTAGTGAACCAGGGTGAAACCATAGACTTCCCAGATCCTACAGTTTTGGTCTTGGTGTAAGCAATGTGGGATATCTCAAACTGTAATAAGACACACATATCATTTGACAGCCTCCTGCTGACTACAGTTGTTATTACAGCTCTTTTTGACTATTTTACACCTGGGATCAGACAAGTCTGAAGTATACCGTCCTTCTAGAGGTGGTGGTAGGGAACCATAGTGTGAATTGCCACCTTCTAGACCACTATACTCCCAATCATTGTGAGAATAGTGTTGGAATGTGTCACTCAGGGCCAGGAACAAGGTGGTTAGAAATACGTTTTCATTCTATGGAAAGTTGTTGGTGGAGACCCAGGGTGAAAGTTTGGGCCTCCCTTATCATGAACATCGGTCTGAGTGCTAGGGAATGACAGTGTATGCTGTCTTCCCTGGGGTTGAAGTTCATAGCCATGGTGTGAATCTTGGCCGCCCAGACCCTACTGTCTCAGTAATGATGACAAGAATAGAGTTCGCCAATTTCAAACTGAGCAATGAGTGCAGAAGCTGTGGTATATGCATATCTTCCTGGGCAGTACTATGGTTTGAATCTGGGCCTTCCAGATTCTTGGGCCTTGCTCTCAACTACAGCACCATTGGATTATCCTGAGCATATGAACAGGCACTTGTGGGGCAAGATACAGACTTCCCATGACTGTAATAGGGAACCAGAGTGGTAATTCGAACCTTTCGCACACTACATTCTTGAGTACAGTAGCATCAGAGTATCCCAAACCATGGTTCAGCTGTGTTGTCTGGCAGTATGCATGTTCCTTCAAAGAGCAGTGACAGGTTGAATCTGAACCTCACACATCATGTAGTTTCAGTGATAGAGGCATCACACTATCTTAGACCTTGGGACTGGGCACAGAAAGCAGAAATATATGCCTTCCAGTGGCCGTGGCAGGTAGCAAAACTGAGAATCTTCTCCCAGATTCTGTAGTCTCTGTTTTGGATAGTCTGATGTCATACTGTCTCAAATTAGAGCCTAAGCACAGTAGGCAGTATTACACTTTGTTCTTCTAGGGACAGTAGCTGGAGGCCATAGTGCAATTCACCCAGAATTTACATTTTCAGCTAGACTGTAGTTGGTCTTTAACCTAGAACTGGGAGATGGAAAGAGCAGTGATATATGCACTCAACCTTGGGGCAGTATCAAAACACCAGGGTAGAAATGGGCCTGTAAACCCCTGCAGCCTCTGTCTAATTTATACCATCATTAGACCATTACAGAATTAGGGCATTCAAATATGAGGTTCTTCCAGAGTAGGTCATAAGGGCTGCAGATGTGAAGAGATAAGAGAGTGAAAATGTTTTTTTTATCTGGTTCCGGGTACAGAATGAATGACATAGGGTGCCTTCATTCCATGTATAGTGAACAGGACTAGGGTACAAATCTGGGCCTGCTAGACCATTCTTTGGGTTTGGTGAAACTTACATTGGAACATTTCAAAGCTAGTTCCAAGGGTCCGTGAGAAAGGTATATATGAGTTCTGCAAGGTAGGTGTGAGGGAGCCACAGTATGAATCTAGGCCTCACAGATTCTATGGCTGTGGTGCTGCCAAATGTGATATCAGGCATTTCAGACCTACAGCTAGATGTGGGAGACAGTGGTAGCATATGTGGCTTCTAGTGGTGGTGATGCTGATACAAGGTGATAATCTTTCCTTCCTTTGACCTTGAAAGGCATGGCAGCAGTGGATTCTGATCATCTTTAACCCAGGTATTGGGGAGACTGCTGTATGAATGACCCTTCCATAGAAGATAGCATGAAGCCGTTATGTAAATCTGAGCCTTCAAAACCCCCTGTTATCTTGATCTTTGCAAAACCAATGTCAGGACAGTCTGGCACCAAAGGCTAGATGGGGAGGTTCCTCACTAAAAGGATACAGGGTGCAAGTAACATGTCCTGTAGGCTGCCTCAAAGCCCTGTCCCTGTACTCAGTCTCCTACAGACTACTGAGAGTGAGCTATGCCAAAACTACAAGGCATTCTCCAGTCCAGCCCTGACGGATCTGCTACACATTCAGAAAACAAATAACACTAGAATTACCTGATCTAAGGAGCTAAGCCTAGTATGTGACATAAATAAAACACATTGAATGGAGAGGTATACGTCTCAGAGATTACCTCTTCTTGGCAATAGATTCTCCATTCATGAAAAACAGCTCTTCCCTAAGCCTCTTCAAATGCAGTTTGGACCACTGGATGGGAAATCACAAATTCATCCATGGATTGTTGATTATGGTCCTTAAAAACAAGGGTAGCTTGTAGATGCCCTAAGGAAAGGCATATATCAAAGTCATTGGGCACTGATATTGGGAAAAATGGGGCATGAATTGCTAAACTTAAAAAGGTTCTAGGGCCACTAGCCGAGTAAACTCCTATGATCTGAAAAGCAGTTCTAGGAGCAGGGAGGCAAAGCATGGTGAGAATCTGTGCCTTCTAGGTCATACAGTCTCATGATGTCAATGACTATGGTCATAACATCTCAAATTCTAGGTCCTGAGTTTGGAGAACAGCAGGTTATGCAGTCTCCTGAGGTGATAGGTAGAGCCAGCTGTGAATCTGTGCCTCCTTTTATAGTATCTTGGTCTTTGTGAGAGTTATGGGTGCTATGTACAAAGGACAGAAACTTTGAGCAGCCTATTGGCACAACAGTATGTGTACTGCCTATGATGCTGGCAACCAGGAATTCATTAGCAAACCGGGTAGTTGGACTGCTGACTAGAGGTAGGTTTGAACAACTGATGGCTAACTAATCTGTCTCATTGAGGGATTGCATCCTAATTGTCATCCTGTTGCAGCCCACTGTTGTACTGGACTGGACACTGAGTCACACCTATCATCTTTACTTTTGGACTCGCACAATACTAAGAAAATTAAAACATTTCTGACCATAAATATTTCTCTCTTTTTTTAAGTTTCTAATAACATGATGGGAATTGTCACCATTCCCAAGTCAAAGTACGATTAAAATTCATGAAATTAGTATTGTTTCATTCTTTGATGTTAGACAGAAGTGCTCTTCGCAGCACCCACAATGTGCCCAGTAATGACTCCTTCTGCAATTTGTACGGAGTTACATATATTGGTAACATATCTAAATACGACTGTAGATTCTTTTTTTATGAGACCCATTGCTCCTACTACTATTGGAACTCTCTGGCTATCTTTCTTCCACATTATTTCTGCCTGCAAATCCTGATATTTTATGACTTTATGTCTCTCTGTACGCAAGACACTGTAGTCACTGGGTGTAGTAATTTCAATGATCAATGCTACTTTTGTCTTCTTTTCATGGACCACTATATCTGGTTTTCTCACATCTATCTTTTGGACTGTTGGTAATGGGTGATCCCATGTGATGTAGACGTCATCATTTTCTATGATGCTTTGTGGCTCACGTTTCCAGTGTTTTTCAGCCACTTCAGTATTATAATGTTTGCACAACCCCAGAGCAACACTCTTGCTACATTATTATGCCTTTCAGTATGCAGTCCTTCTGCCATTAGTGTATCACATCCAGCAACAAGGTGTGCGACTGTTTCCAATTCTATTTTACAAAACCTGCATTTGTCCAATTCTCCCACCTGTTCAATTGACTGTAAACCAATGTGTACATAGCCCACTATCTTGGGCCGCCAATATTAAACTTTCATCTTTTGGTTTGAATTTGCCTGTCCATTCCTGCATTCGATTCTAATCAACATAAGGTTCTTCCAGGTGTTTTCTATACTTGCAACTATATTTATGCATTTCCCACATTTCTTGCCTTCTCATTTGATCCTTCTCTAGTGTAGCTATTCCTATGACTCAGCTGGAAGCCTCCAGCAAACCATACTCTTTGGATGCTGGGAGGAGTCTGGCTGCAAAGCTGAAACTTACAGGTATTGAAGACATTGCAATATCAGGAGTGGGGCTTTAGGCTTAATTTGACTTGGAAATGGAACTGTTTTGCTTCTGTGTGTGGTGCAGCATGGCTGTCATTAGCTGATGGAATGATTGATCATTTCTGATACAAAAAATACTTTTGCTTGCTAATTAGCCCCATGTGGGGTCAAGTAGCTTTCAGCCAGTAGATTAACAATTAAGAGGTTATTAATGTCCTTGAGTGCATTTTCATGCATCTTCCCTTGGCTTACAGGTATCGGTCATATTCTGAGGAATTCATCCTACATGTTAGTTATTGGTTTCTGTCCTTTTTTGACTCCTTTGGCCAAGATGACCATCTGCAGTAGACTGATGCCTCTCCTTGCCTTTACCTCTCTCTAAGAGACCAGCTAACCCCTTAGACAAAGGCTGCCAATGCACAAGGACAGTACAGAAAGCCTTATACCATCTTTGAGATGGATGGAGAAATCAAGGTATCTTAACAGCATATCATCCACTTCTGTTGCAGTCCTTTTTTTTTTGTTCCCCAAAACATACAGAGGTGGGACATCTGCTGATGAAAACATACATATGTGCACTCATGTCCATAGTGCATTAATATCTGCACTTCACTCTGTGCATAAATGCTTCTGTCCATCCACCACTGGAGAGCAGTATTGTGCCATAACAAATCTCCCACTCACTGACATAAATGAACTAGCCACTCCAAGTTGCAAGTCAGTCTATGGTTGCTAGCATTACATACAGAAGGCATTCCTCAGCCTATAGTCAGTCTTAATTCTTTCCCTTTGTACGCAGCACCCATCAGTCCTATTGTCTGGATGGTTTACTAAAGTCTTTAGTGGTCTTGTTGAAGTTTATCATAGCTCTGACAATGTAATAATGAGACAATCTTGACTACCTAAAGCAAATAAAACTGATAACTAGGCTTTCATGGAAACAATTGCAGAAGGATCATTAATGAAGTGACCACATTATAGTGGTTCCCATTGACATTATAGTCCAAGTATACCAGTGATATTCTGCTCCATACCTTCTGTGACACCAAATCAGTCTTAGCCTGGGCATATTGTATCGCTGAGCATAAATAAGGCATTTTAAAGTAAATTATAAAATGATGATATGTCCTCATTACTCTTGAATTCCCTTTGCTTTTTTCATATGTGACATTTGATGACGAGAATAGAGATTAAACTTGAGATAAAAAAGGCAGGCTAGATGCAAAAGAAATAGTTGTAGAAATGTATAAGGAATATTGAGAGATCAAAGAATGAGAATGTGACCATATGGGAAAAAATAGCACAAACTGGAGAAGATTCAAACATTTTCTGGTGTTCAGGATGTTGGCTGAGGGAGTTTTGGAGTGATAGAGGATGTGGGGTCTATAGGAAAATGGAGAAATTCTGTGAGAGGCTGTGGGAACTACACATTGTAGTGTGATTGGGTAGACAGATGAAGAAGGACAGAGTGGGATTTAGAGAAGGCAATATCAGCTGAATAGAAAAACTGGGGGGATAAAGGAAGAGAACAGGACAAATGAGATGAGGTTATTACAGAAGTACTCTATGCCATACCATTTACTTAAACTCATCTTGCAATCTCTGCCCATGTCTTCTTGTTCTCTGCCATTCTCTCTAATCCCTTGACTCACCCATCCTGTCTGCTGGCATGCTGCTTCCTCCTTTCCAAGCTGAGTCTAGTTTTTGTCACCTTGTTGGCATCTCCAGTACAATGCACAGCTCCGATATTCTCCCCTAAACTTCCCATTCTAATACAGATCTTACATCTCTGTGCACCATAAAGCTCCCAGAGCCAAACATATGCCCTACCTGCTGTTACCAACATCTCTCTATGTTTTCTGTCCAGCTTGTACTAATCCTTTCAAGATGCCCCTTCTTGCATCCCTTAATTCATCACAGTTTTTGTTTGTTCTATTTTGAAGTATCTATCTCGTAAGCTTTTCTAACTTGGTTGTATATCAATGTCATCTGCTGTAAGCAAATTCCATTATGCTGAAGTATTATCAGGTAATTAAGAGTAACGTAATGTACCAAGTTGGACTGTATACAACACTGGCTATGAGGTCAAAGTTAGTTCCAGGAAGTCTTATTAGAAATGGCAATTCTGTTGCTTGGAGTGTTTGAGAGGGCATAAGACACATTAGTGTGCAGAAACTTGACGAGTGAAAGATGGAAGAACTGTCTGCCCATTCATTTTCAATGTAAGAGGCACCACCTGTTGGCATCCAACAAGACTATGGCTGAACACAAAAACACCATGGTCACAGTTACAGGGATCCAAGAAACGCAAATTTCCCAAAGAGAGACAGGAGTTTCAGAAAATAGTGCTGAAACCTTAAGTCAGACTTAGTTATTAACATTTCTAGTTATCATTTAACATCGTCAGAAAGAAACCTTTTAAATAGAGGCTTATCTTTTATTCCAGCGAAAGATGTTGACTTTACTGATATGCTAATTGATTTAAAAATGTTTACTAATAATATAAATCTTAAAATGTTATATGGAGGCAACATATGTGAGAATGTTAACAGAATTTTCAAGAAGCCATCAACTTTTATTCCTCAGATGCACCCTTTAGTAGAGTCGTTTGAGAAAGCATGTGAGAGAGATCTATTGAAGTTATATGATAATAAAGAAGCTAAAGTCAAACATGATTTTTATAATCCGAATAGCGATGAACAACAAGCCTTAAAGAATTTACAGGAAAACAAGAGGATTGTCGTTAGAAACGCTGATAAAGGGGTTGCAGTAGTAGTATTAGATAGTGAGATGTATAAATCCAAGATTCAGATTCTTTTGAATGATAGTGAGACATACACGAATATTGATGGTGTGAAGCTTAACAAAGTTATTAATGCCGTAGATGAGGGTAAGGTGGTTCACACAGCCTATCTAGATCTCGCCAAGGCTTTTGACACCATCCCCCCACTCTGGAATTATAGATAAACTCACTAAACTAGGTATAAATCCCTATGTCACAAGATGGGTTGCCAACTGACTCACTGACAGAACCCACACTGTGAAAGTAGCAGATTCCAAATCCAGCTTCAGACCAGTGACAAGTGGAGTACCACAGGGTTCAGTCCTGGGTCCTCTCCTGTTTGGTATCTACTTCTCTGAAGTACAGGCCAACACAGAAGGTCTTTGGCTAACGAAGTTCGCAGATGACTGCAAACTAGGAGCCATAATCAAAACTCCAAAAGATGTGGACATCCTACAAAAGGGCCTTGCTGAGACAGATGCCTGGTGTCAAAGCCATGGCCTCAAGCTCAATGCCAAAAAGTACATTGTCATTCCTTTTGGTAAAAACTCAGTACCCATGAACTACTACATAGGTGGTAGTCTACTTAACACCAAAAGTGTGATAAGAGACCTTGGGACACAGGTGGACAGTAGTCTCTCCTTTGATAATCACATTGCCACAGTAGTCAGGAAATCCTTTTATGTGGCACACCTCATCACAAAAGGTTTCTCATCCAGGAAAAAAGAGGTCATTGTTCCCCTGTACTCATCACTCATTAGACCCATTATAGAGTACAATGCCCCTTTTGGTATGTACCTCACAAGACATCTACAACAACTGGAAAGGCCACAGAAATACCTCACAAAGAGGATTACCAGCCTCAAAGAGATGCCCTATGCAGACCGTCTCAAAAAACTGCAGCTTTACTCCATTGCATATCGCCTACTCAGAGGCGATCTCTGCCTAACACACAAAGCTATGTCAAACCCAGAGCTTTTAGACATGCTCCATTTAAAGAAATCCCAATCCCTATGAGCTACACGCTCTAGGGACCTAAACCTCATCACCACAATAAACAGAACATGCTGGAGGGATAGATTCCTGTCCCAGAGACTTCCCATACTCTGGAACAAACTACCTATCTATATCAAACAAAGCTCCTGATTAGCACTGTTCAAGAAAAATCTTGATGATTGGATGGGAGGTAGGAAATTCACCCCGGGGATCACTTCTGTGGCTCTGCTCAACAGTGGCACAGGAAGATAATTTTCTTGGGTGGCGAAAGCCAGGGTACCTTTGGCTAGGCTTATATAGGCCCTAGGGCCAATAGCCTAGTACCTACCTATGAACCTATGAGTACATGATGAACTATATGACTTGTTGTTATGTGCAGTGATAGATTCAGATCTTTATAAATATTTTTAATAGAGAAACCAACTATACCGACTTTTAGGGGATTACCTAAAGTCCATAAGAACACTGAAAGTCCACCCTTGAAACCTATAGTTTCGAGCAAGGGATGGTTAACAGAAACAATATCTATATATTTTGAGAAACAACCAAGAAGCATAGTGGAACAAACTCCCACAGTAGTAAGGGACACACAATAATTTCTGGAAAGCCTTACAGACTATATGCCTAGTGATATAGAGACAGAATACATGGTGACTTTGGATGTAACATCATTATTTATATCTATTCCTAATGATACAGGGGTGGACTACATGAGGCTGTTCTTTATTGAGAAAGATATGCCAAGAAAACAAATAATAAGATGTGCTTTACTAATGGATTTGGTTTTAAAAAATAATGTGTTTGCGTATGAAAACCAATATTTTATCCAACAGAAAGGAGTGGCAATGGGCACTCCTTGTGCGAATTCATACGCACACATAGTTATGGCATATTGGGAATACACCTATATTATGCGTAATCCATATTATGAGACGAATATATTATTATATAAAAGGTTTGTTGATGATGTTTATTTAATATGGAAAGGTGATGAGCGGACACTAAAAGAGTTAATTCATTATATAAATGGCACAACAAGTTTTCTGTCTATCACGGGGAAATGGTCACTATACGAAATTGAATTTTTAGATGTCAAACTACTAAAAGAAGGCAACACTGTACAAACACAGTTATTCAGAAAAGAATGTACTACATTGCACTAGTATGCACCCCCCACATATCTATCGCAATATAGTAAAGGGTCAAGCACTTAGGGTCTCTAGACTCACCACAGATGAGACTAGGTTTCAGGGAACCATAGAGACCTTATCTAATGAATTCAAAGATAGAGGGTATACATCAGAAGAAAGAAGGAGTTTGCATCAGGAAGAGGTTGTCGATAGGAGAGTAAGTGGAAAACCCTACATATACAGAGGTAGACAGATCATCAAAATGAAAGAAGAGCCTTGTTTAGGCCACAACAGCCCGTAATATCATATACAAATAAGAAGAAGAAGATCAGGGAGATCTTCCACAGAAACTGGAATATTCTCACAATAGATGATGATATACAGCGACTTCTGGGTGATAAACCTAGATTTACTTACAAGAATACAAAATCACTCAAACGACTATTATGTTATGAGAGAAATAATAAATTGGTATTAACATCTGATAGAAAGGGGATCGATGCTTGTAGGACATGTAACCAGTGCAGTTACATGTCTGATAGCAATAGTTTTGCCCATCCTGACAGTGGAAAACCGTATAATTTTTCAATTTATGCAGTCTGCAAGTCACAGGATTTAATATACCTAGCGGTCTGCACAAAATGTAGTCATTTTTATGTAGGAAAGACAAATAGGACCCTTTGAGAAAGAGTTAGAGAACATGTCTATGCTATAAACAGGGAAGATGACAGCAATGCCCTATCTAGACATGTTATAAATGAAAGGAGTACACATGGTTTTAAATTTACTGTGATTGAATTTGTATATAAGAACTTTAGGCTAGGTGATCATAGAAACTACACTGATCAAAGAGAGACAAGGTGGATCATGAGGCTACAAGCAGATAGACTATCTGGTTTGAATGACAGGGTGTCCATGAAACCATTCTTGATAGCAAGGGACAACAAGCATTAACATTGTTTATAAGCTATTAGCCTAGCGTTTTTCAGGGTGGCTCACAAATATATTAATAAACAGCATATATATTTGATATATTTTATATTTTTATAGTATACGTTTATACATAAGCACATGTTTTTTTAAATAGTGGAACATATAGTTTGAGATATGTATAGATGTTTTTAAGCTGCATAAGGTTGAAGCATCTATTATAAATTAAATATTTGTTTTTAATATAAAGAATCACAGAGGTTTTGAACATGAATTTCAGCCAGCAATTTTTTAGTTACATTTTTTAATCAATTAAGCACTGATGTCATCAAGTAAGGAACAATAACGATTGGTTGATGAAGTAACAGCAAAGGTATTTAAATGTAGAAATGGCTTAGCTTTTTTAACAGTCTGATGAAGCATTCGAGAGAATGTGAAAGCGCTTACTGGATGTTTTATTGTTTTTGTTCTTTAGTTCAGTGTGTTTAATAAAAGATCAAGCTTCTTATTGTTGTGTTGTGCCTCAAGAAAAGGTTATTTGAATATTTTTTTGTGCCTTTGTCTATCAGACAAATGTCCTTTAATTAATCATATCAATTTCCATCCACCACTAACATTTCATGCCCTTCGTGGCACTGAAATTGTGGACAACTACTTTGTGGTCGGACACACCATGCAGGAGATTGTTGAGATGTATCGTCCTCATTTGCAGGCACATTGGATATATGGAGTGCCTGTTCCTGTGCATACCAAGGTATGTGTGACTTTGAGAATACTAGCAACACAGACCTTTTAGTAATGAGCAGGAGACACAGTGGAGGAATCCCAGGGATCTCTCTGAAGGATACTCCACAATTTCCTTTGTACTATGATACAGCTGGGAGAGGGGGAATATGTGGTTTCCACTTACCACAAGGGAGAGAACCAACACCAGTTATGTTTTTGTGACATGGCCCATTTCCCAGCGGTACTGGAAGCTATAGACCACTCACACTGAAGTAAAAGCGCCACCTGATGAGCTGAAAAGAAGGTATATCAGTCACAAAAGTTACTACTCCATCAATTGCTAGTTGGTCTGAAATGTAAAAGGTATAATCTGCAATGGATCTGCAGGCCACCCAGGCAGTACCCACAGCTCCCATATATGGCACACATGCAATCTATATCAGCATTTTGTGTGAGATTGTTTTACCCAGGGACATCTTATTTGCAATGGCAGATACAACCTTGAGCCATGGTTAATAACACCAGTCAGAAATTCTTAGACCTAGACTATGGCAGACAATGGGAACAATTATGCCCTGTCATATATATATGAATCATTGTTGAACACGTGCTTGTTTGGCCTGTTGAACGTGGTATTCATTGTCAATCTACAAAATGCATTTACATTTTATGCAGTTCAGTAGGAAAAAATAAATAAGCAAAAATCACTTTTGTTAATCTCACAAAAAAACTTTTTTGTAGAGGTGACAAGCCCCCACCCTACAATCCCTATGTGTAGGGGGAGACCCTCCCACACCCAGCTTATATGTGCAAACTCCAAGGTTACAGTGGTGATTGTGCAACCTCAAAGACTGTTGAAAGTGTTTTTTTACCAAATCTTTTTTTTTCTACCAAATGGTATTTGATGTAAATACGTTTGGTGGGTTGACAAGTTCCATGAAGGTGCACTTTCACTGCCAAGACATATCTGGTCATGCCTTACGGTATGATGCTCGTACAAGTGGTAAGATATTTTCAGCACCTGTGCTACATTACAATAATTTTGAGAAAACAGTTGCTGCAGATACACATTCAGGAGAAAGAAGTCCTACCAGACCAAATAGTGGAGGAGGAGCCCAATGAGAGCCTGTGGAGGAGCAGGAGAGGACTATATCAGGTGAAGTGGGTGCAGCATGCTGTGGCATTTGCCAAAAGGCAGCTATTGGTTCATAACTATCAGCCAGAATAAAGCATTATACAGTACATTAAACTGATGTACATAATCCTTTACCCAGGCTGTGCCCATTCATGCATAGACTGGCCACATTCTGCATCAGACATAGGTTACCCAAATAACCAAATATAGAGGGCACGGCACAGTTATGATAATTTGTACAGATGGAGAGGGTCACAGTGTCAAATGTCATCTACAAGGAGGTGTGTGTGTGTGTGTGTGTGTGTGTGTGTGTGTGTGTGTGTGTGTGTGATGATGATATGATGGAAATAAAGCTAGTACTGTGTGTGTCTCAGACATAGGAGTGGGTGAGACTTAGGGTGCATTGAGCAGGGAGAGGGCATTGTCACCCTTACAGTGCATGTGTGTGGAACTGAGTACTGTTGATTTACAAGTGTCTGTATGCTGGGACACACTCTCAGCAGATGTAGCAGCACTGTAGTGTGATCCTACAGAGAGGTCCAGGGCAACCAAAGGAGATGCGTGAGCAGACCATGTATGCCCCCTACAGAGGAATGCCCTCTCTGTGGAGGGTCACAAGCACTATCCAGCCCTTGCTTAAATGAAGAAGTGCTGTGTGAATGTGAATCACTTCAGCATGAACTCCACACCCTTGTGAATGTCCATGTCTTATCTTACTGACCTCTACAGTGGATGGTGTGGCGGAGGTGGTGAGACTATATGAACCTGATGTGTTCTCCCCTTTCCACAGCAGCCATTATCACTGGAGGCAGGGTGGAACAACCAAAGGAAGTGTGACTGGCATGCTGCCTCTGTTCACAGGAGACCTGGATCATTTTAAGCTGCCTGCAGAGCATGTCCATCATGTCATACATATAACACACAGTCCTTCAGGTCATCACACCCTCCCTGTACAACATGTGCTATCCCAGAAAGGACTGAGGTGTCATTAAACTGTTCCTCTATGGTGGTCCTGCACATTTAGTGGGTCACTGACACAGAGGCAGCCAGCTTGGTAGAGAGTAATATCCATGATATCGATGATCATCTGCACGGGGTACTGCACTGCATGGGGAGACATCCCTTCTCTGATATGCATCTTTGTAACTTCCTGTCCTTTAGTGTCTTCCTGTGTGTCTGGGGTGGGTTTTATAGGCACAGAGGCCATGTCCACTGAAAGGTATGGGGATCTGGACTTTACATTACTTCCTGTATCCAGCTCTGATATCATGATCCCTGGATGTACCAAATCTAGGACTCCTCCAGGGCCTCTTAAGGACTCAGACACCCCCCATTGTCCACTAGACTGCCTCCTGTCAGCCCAAGATCTTATGTCAGGCAAAAGGCAGGGGTTTGCCATCACTTATCATAATGGTGGCCAACCATCTGAATTGTTTATAGTTTTTGCCTTTGTCCCTGGCAACATTTATGTCATTCACCACATCCTGCCTATCGTGGTTGCAATAGGGCTGATCAGATTTCTAATGGCGGATAATCCTCTGACCGTGGAGATGGAGGGCCTGCATGGAAGAACTTGCATTTCTATTGTTTGCCTTTTGCAGGCATCCTGCTGTGCAAGGAAAAAAACAATTTATGTGAGTATAAGTGCATCATTACATTTCATGCACACATACTCATACAGTCTAGTTCCCTGTGTGCTGCAGGTGCCTAAATATATATCTGTGGTCTTTAAAACACAGACCTGAAAATCCACAAACACTGTAGTAGTACATTGTATCCTTCAAAGAAAAAAATGGTGTTAAAGCCCACATGGCATATTAAGCCTGCAGTTGATGATTTCAGGCAATGGCCTGCAACATCACTGCACAGTTAACTATTATCCTTGTGATGAGTGACAATGGCTGACCATCCACATCAAATGCCTTTCACAGCGTAGGGCAATATCCATAGACAGTTATTATGAGTACCTATACAGAGAGTGGCAGTAGGTAAGAAACAAGACAGAACCCATTTAAGGGAAGATTGCCTTCAGTGCCACTACAGATACCTCCTTCAGTAGGAAAAAGCTGTGCAGGGTGTGTCAGGCAGGTACACAGAATTATGTATTTATGATCTGCAGGTACATACAGTGGATATAAAAAGTTTATACAGCCCTGTTAAAATGCCAGGTTTTTGTGATATAAAAAATGAGACCACAATAAATCATTTAAAAACTTTTCCCACCTTTAATGTGACCTATAACCTGTACAATTCAATTGAAAACCTAACAAATCTGTTAGGGGAAAAAATATGCTATATGCTGGTTGCATAAGTGTGCACACCCTTAAATTAATACTTTGTTGTGTGTGCACACCCTTAAACTAATACTTTGTTGAAGCACCTTTTGATTTATTACAGCATTCAGTCTTCTTGGGTAGGAGTCTATCAGCATGGCACATCTTGACTTGGCAATATTTGCCGAGTCTTCCTTGCAAAAGTGGTCCAAATCTATCAGATTCCAAGAGGATCTCTTGTGCACAGCCCTCTTCAGGTCACCCCCCACCCCCCCCGGATTTTCTATTGGATTTAGGTCTGGGTTCTGGCTGGGCCATTTCAAAACTTTAATTTTCTTCTGGTGAAGCCATTCTTTTATTGATTTGGATGTATGCTTGGGGTCATTATCATGTTGAAAGGTGAAATTCCTCTTCATCTTCAGCTTTCTAGCAGATGCCTAAAGGTTTTAGGCCAAAAGTGACTGATATTTGAAACTGTTCATAATTCCCTCCACCTTGACTAAAGCTCCAGTTCCAGCTGAAGAAAAGCAACCCTAAAGCATGATACTGCCACCACCATGCTTCACTGTGGGGATGGTGTTCTTTTGGTGAAGCAAAGTGTTGTTTTTGCACCAAACGTACCTTTTGGAATTGTGGCCAAAAAGTTCAGCCTTGGTCTTATCAGACAGTAACACATTTTCCCGCATGCTTTTGGGAGACTTGATGTATTGTTTTGCAAATTTTAGCCAGGCCTGGATATTTTTCTGTATAAGAAAAGGCTTCCATCTTGAAACTCTAACCCACAGTCCAGACATATGGAGAATACAGAAGATTGTTGTCACATGTAGTACACAACCAGTACTTGGCAGAAATTCCTGCAGCTCCTTCAATGTTGCTGTAGGTCTCTTGGCAGCTTCCCTGACCAGTTTTCATCTTGTCTTTTCATCAATTTTGGAGGGATGTCCAGTTCTTTGCAACGTCACTGTTGTCTCATATTTTCTCCACTTTTTGATTACTGTCTTCACTGTGTTCCATCGTATATCTAATGCTGTGGAAATTTTTTTGTACCTTTCTCCTGACTGATTCCTTTCAACAATAAGATCCCTTTGATGCTTTGTAAGCTCTCTGCGAACCATGGCTTTTGCTGTAAAAGGCAACTGAGTAAATGTCAAGAAAATCTACTAGGATAGCTGAACTTTATCTGGGGTTAATCAGAGTCTCTTTAATTGATGGCAGGTGTGTATCCAAGAAGACTGAATGCTATAATTAAATCAAAAGGTGCTTCAACAAAGTATTAGTTTAAGGGTGTGCACATACATCAAAGTATTAGTTTAAGGGTGTGCACATTTATGCAACCAGCATATTATATGTTTTTATTTTTTATATTTTTCCCCAACAGATTTGTTTTTCAATTGAATTATACAGGTTATAGGTCACATTAAAGATGGGAAAAGTTTTGAAACAATTTATTGTGGTGTCATTTTTTTATATCTCAAAAACCTGGCATTTTAACAGGGGTGTGTAAACTTTTTATATCCACTGTAGCTGTGACAAGCACTGTCATTATCTTTACTATGAGTGGAATATTTAACTATCTGCAATATAGCTTGCATCAAGCAGTCAATGTACGTACACCTAAGAAGTAGCACAATCACCTCTACACACACACACACACACACACACACACACACACACACACACACACACACACACACACACACACTCTGTAGTATAGGATACATATGATATAAAGTGTAGGACTGGAATTAGCTGATTAATGTCATATCTGTACTGAGAGCTTAATGACCTATAGATGGCTTCACACAGCAACAGCATGCATTTGTACCATGGTTATAGTTGATAAGGCAATATAATAACACAATATATACTGTGGAACTTTATTGTTGAAGTGCTCATGGACTTAAACCCATTTGTCTCAAGTGAACTTCCTGTTGCCTGAAATACCTTACAGTCCTCCACTTGACTTCACCTGTACCAACTCTTCAATAAAAACATTGCCCCCACAGTTTTGCATAAACATTTTAAGTAGAGGCAGCAGGCAAGTATAACTTCTGAAGTTCCCACTTTCCTCATAAAGAAGTATAACCAGTTGTAAAGGAGTTTTTGAACCAGTGGCAGAAGCCTGCAGATTGCCAGAATGTAATCGTCTGTAGCTTGATGAGACTCATGGTGGCCACCCAGGGATGTAATTTGTAAATTAGAGGGTTGGAAAGCAGCAGTTATGCAACTTGGGCACCACCTGGTTGAAAATTACTGAATGGCTGTTTCTATGCATCACTTCTGTGAGACATGAAGGACAAAAATGTTGATTCCAAGATGGTGGACAGCCTGTAAGCACTCTCTCCCTATAGCTCCACAAATATCAATTTGTATCTTCGTAATGAAGACTCATATCTCCAATTCCTCCTCAGAGTGGACAAGAATATCATCAGCTAAACATCTGGATCAAACATTTTGGAAAATTCTGTTGTTCTACATCCTGCAATCTTTATATTTTGTATCCTGAATACTGCTGTAGCAAACTGCATGGCAGCTAGAGGCCTTGTACTAAGCCCAGCACAGCACAGTCAGTTCTCAAGAATCTACTGCTCAAATAAACTACCTAATGATGCCTAATGACCAAGAACAAATGGACTCACAAACAACTAAAACTAAACTATCATAATTATTTTCACCTGAAAAAGAATCCTTAACTAAAAGGCAACAAACTCAAAAACAACAGGAAACAATAAAACCCACTTCTAAAACAAAACCTGAAGGGGGCTACTCTTTGGATGAACTGAAATCTGTTCTAATGGCCATACATTCTGCCATCCAAAACTTTTCAGAACAAATGACAACATTTGGATCCACATTGGAACAAATTGTTACTCACCTAGACCATGCTGATGCTAAATCTGCAGCTAACAAAATGAAAATAGAAGAACTCCAAAAACAACTAAAAAATAATGAATCTGCCCTAGAAGAAATGCAGCAAAAAAATCACAGATCTAGAGGCTCGTAGCAGGAGAAACAATATCCTTATACGTGGAATTCCAGAAACACTTGACCAAGCACAACTTCATGACACCCTAAAAATGATATTTACTTTATTGATGGAAAATCATCCAACTGCAAATGACATTGTGATAGAAAGAGCTCATAGAGGTCTCCAAAGATCTCAAAACTCAAATAATCCATGACAGGTCTATGCAAAAATCCTGAATTATCAACAAGTACAAGAAATTCTCCATGCAGCAAAACAAAAAGGTACTATATTGTGGCAGGGTCACAAAATAACATTTGGACAGGATTTACCAATGCCTATCAAACAAGCAAGACAACAACTGGCCCCTTACTGTGCCTTTCTCATATAAAAAATAATAAAATTTCAAATGAAATATCCCAGTACTCTTGCATTTACAAATAAGGATCAGAAATACATAATAAAAAACAAATCAGAACCGAAAACTGCCTTTATCAAGGCATTCAGAGAGCTTCCAAAGCTTTAAATTATACTTTACCTGCTACCAGCCAAAATCAAGTAAATCCTTACCTAAATGCTGTATAAGCCTGTTTAATATGTGAAGCATTGTCTTAAATTGCTTCAAATGACTCGCTGCAATCCACACTGCCTTTCTACATCATAAATCTTCATTTTCCGTTGAAAATGAACAGTACAGGATCCAAAGAGAAGGCCAAGACCTCCGCTGCAACATTCTAAGCCATTGATGGCTACAATCATTATCGTTACGCCGGGAAGCATGTTTGTTACGTTTTTGTCTCTTTTTACACTTCCTGCTACTAGAGGAATGCATTAAGAGGTAGCACAGCTCTATATACGTCCTCCTCACAATGACTGACTGGGAATTGAGATATCTGTACAGCAAACTCCGTTTTTGTTCAATATATGAAGATCAGTAGGGGAAAAATATGAAGAAGTAAGGCAGCACTACAGAAGAATCATCTGAACTGTCATTTCTACAAATGAACCCTGGAAATGCACTACAGGTCCTGATAATTGCAAGGTTTGAAAGCAGACTAGTCAAAACTTAATGGCAAAAAATAGACTTACTACTATGCAAGGACTGAGTTTTAAAGCAACATAGACATTAATATGCTATTTACTACAGAAAATATGATGGATTGAAGCGTAAATAAATTAACCTGCATTAAAGTTAGTGATATAATAGCAAATCTTTAATTTTAGTAACTAGAGCTTTAATGGATATAGCTGCCCATTTTTTTCCCTGAGGTTAAGAAAATAGACTGTAAATATAGTAAGTAGCTAGACTGCAATGTCTTGTCTGGAACTGGGACACAATTTTGGTTTTAAAAAGATCTTGAAGGGAAGCTCTGTATATTTGGATCAAATTGCCTGTAATACAAATACATACAGCTGTATGATTTAACGAATATTAAGTTCTAAAGAAAGATAACACTGCAACTTTATAGAATATATGAGTGGTAATATTAGCTAATTCTCAGAAATAATTAGAAGCATATAGTAAATACACTAAACAGATAAAAATACCACTCTAATATTGACTCAACAAAAAATCAACTTAACACTACTAACCCAAACATATGTACCTTTAACTCCATTAGTTTACGAAGATTACTTCTCTATCAGCTGATATTGGAGCATAAAGGGGGTATATTTTGAATGTGTTGGTTTAGGTTCATAGGTTTATACTAGGCTATCTGCCCTAAGGCATTTATAAGCCTAGCCCAAATTTTTGTGGCTTACGCCACCCCTTATATGAAAAAATACTGTGCCCATTAGTTTGTTGTGCCTCTGTCCAGCAGTGACACAGATATGATTCCCGGGGTAAACCTACGATTTCCCATCCACAGGTCTAGATTTCTCTTGAACAGAGTCAGCGAGGTGCTCTGCCTCACATGGACCGGGATTTTATTCCACAGCATAGGGAGTCTCTGAGTGATAAATCTATCCCTCCAGCACGTCCTATTTATATCCGTGCTAAGGTTTAAGTCGCTTGCTCTAGTGGTTTTGGTGGATTTGGATTTCTTGAGGTGGAGCATGTCCATTAATTCCGGGTTGGACATGGCCTTGTATGTCAGGCACATGTCACCTCTGAGCAGGCGGTATGCGACTGAATAGAGCTGGAGTTTCTTCAATCTGGCAGCATATGACAGATTTTAGAGTCCCTTTATCCTTTTGGTGAGGAACTTTGAGGTCTCTCCAATTGCTGCAGATGTCGGGTGAGATACATCCCGAATGGGGCATTGTACTCCATCATTGGTCTGATAAGTGAAGAGTACAGGGAACAATGACCTCACTAGATCTGGATGTGAATCCTTCATGATCAGGTGGGCAATGTAGAAGGTCTTTCTAACCACTTTAGCAATGTGAGTGTCAAAAGAAAGGCCACTGTCAACCTGGGTCCCCAGGTCCCTGATAACCTCTTCTGTGCTTAGTGGATTGCCACCTATATGGTAGCTTGGGGTTACCTTGTTTTTCCCGAAGGGTATGACTATACATTTTTTGGCGTTTAACTTCAGGCCATGGCTCTGGCACCAGCTATCTGTTTCCGTAAGTCCCTTCTGAAGGATATCCGTGTCCGATGCACTTTCCACTATGGCGCCCAGTTTGCAGTCGTCTGCAAACTTTGTCAGCCAAAGTCCTCCCATGTTGGCCTGTACTTCTGAGAAGTAGATGCCAAACAATAGGGGGCCAAGGACCGAGACCTGTGGGACACCACTTGTGACCGGCTTGGAGTCTGACACAGCGCCAACAACTCTAACCCTGTGGGTTCTGTCATTAAGCCAGTTTGCAACCCATCTTGTGACATATGGGTTTACATTTAAGCTGGTAAGTTTTTCTACAATACCCGAGTGGGGTATTGTGTCGAAAGCCTTTGCAAGGTCAAGGTAGGCTGTATGGACTGCCTTTCCCTCATCAATGGCCTTGGTGACTGTTTCGAAGAAGTCAACCAAGTTCAAAAGGCATGATCTTCACTTGACAAAGCCAAACTGGGTCCGGTCCAATGTCTGCAAGTCCCCTATATCTTTGTTTATGAGCTCCATTACGATCCTCTCCATAGCTTTGCAGACTAGACTTGTTAAGCTTATGGGGCGGTAATTACCAGGGTCCGTGAGGCCGCCTTTGTGGAGTGGGACCACAGTTGCCGTACGCCACTCCTTGGGCACGTATCCTGTGGTAAGGCTGAGATTAAACAGGTGCCTTATGTGCGGGTTTAATTCCTCATTTAGCTCGTGTAGCACACAGCCGGGACACCATCCGGTCCCATTGATGCTGTGTTTTTAGCTTTAGAGAGAGCAGCTTTCACCTGCGCATTTGAGATGTCCGGGGGGCTACACTCGGCTGGGATAGTTATCTCTCCTTTGGGGGGGGGGATGAAGTTTGCACTGAACCTGTCTGCCAGTATGTTGGCAATGTCTGTGGGTTCAGTGATTTTTGTATCATTTTGGACTAATTCTGAGCATATCTGGGAGTTTCCACCCAGGTTCCTAACATAGCTGAAAAAGGCCTTATGATTGTCCTTTGAATCCATGGCAATTTGTCTCTCAAAATTGGCCTTAGTTGATTTTATGAGTGCTCGTATTTTTTTACTAATAATGATCAGGGTGACTTCCCTTTTATGGATTTTGTTCTATCATGTAATAGCTTTCTCCTCTTATTGTAAAGTTTGTTAATGGCTGGAGTCCACCAGACTGGACGTTTGCCCTTTGTGGAAAGAGTCTTGGTTTTATTTGGGATTGCCTGATCCATGCAGTCCTGGAGGTGTTCATAGAAGGCATTTGTAAGGGCTTCCGCAGCTTGGGTTGTGGTTTCCTCTGGCTCAGGGGCCTTGAAGGATACCACACCAGTCTTGAGTAGTGTGAAGTTTGCTTTAGAAGTTTTTCACTATGGTCTTTTTGTTTGGGGTGGGGCGGGATGTGGATTTCCAGTGAGATTAGTTTATGATCAGATCTCACCAATGAGGGATATACTTCGGTGTGGAGCATTTTGTCCCCATGTTTGTGACAATGAGATCTAGTATATTTTCTCCTCTCATGGGAACAGTGACTAGCTGTTCCATGGCATTTGAATTTATGAACTCCAGGAACCGTTGGGCTAGAAAGTTAGGGCTTGAGTAATGTTCCCAGTCTATATTCGGTAGTTGAAGTCACCCAATATGATGGTGTTTGGAGATACATTTATACCCTCCAGTGTCTTCAGGAAGGCTGTGTGGGGTTCCTGAGTTTGAGAGGGTGGCCTGTAGCATGCTACAATTTGTAGAGCAGTTTTGCCTATGGTTAGTTGCACCTGGATGGTTTCCGAAGCTTGCATTGCCACCAACCTGGAGGTGTGGGTATCCTTATGAATATGGATACACCCTCCTTTTGTGGTGTGGTCCGGGTTTTGGGGCGGAATGCATGATATGAGGTAAAACCTAATAGTGCTGGGGTGCTCTCAGGAGCCTTGAACCAGGTTTCAGTTACAGCACAGACATCGATGTTCTCCATACTGAGAAGGGCCTCGAGTGCGTGCATTTTGAGATTTAGACTTCTGGCATTGAGCAGCATTACCCTCAGTTTCTTCCCATTTTTGTTTTCTAGGGTGGTAGGTTTAGAATTTGAGCCTTGCCTAAAAAGGCACTATGGGGTGGCAAGAGCCTTAGCCAATATCCGAATCCCAGCGGTGACAGGTGCAAGCCGTCCCTTGCGAAGCAGCATGGCTTGTCAAGCATGTCATCCCAGGCAGACAGACACTGGATCCCCTGTGAATGACACCAGACATTAAGCCAATTGTTAAAGCTGATCATCTTGTCTCTATATTGTGGCATCATTCTTGGTGAAGGAAGGATACTGCTCAGGGTTAGGGTCATACCTGCCTGGGCTACATAATCAGAGAGCTCCTCTATGTCTCTTTTCATGTAGTCCAGGGAGGTACGTCTCAGGTCGTTCACACCAGCATGGACAATGACTGTGTCATATTTGTACTTGCCGTGGAGTGACCCGAGTGCTTGTGTTATGTGGCGGATTCTAGCGCCCGATAGGCAGCTAACTGTGACCCTCTCCTTGTTCAGCCTGGTGAGTGGGACATCAGTGTGTCTGCCTATGGAGTCACCTATGACAAGTATGTTTGGTGTTGTATTTGGCCTTAAGGGCTGTGACTGCTTTGCACACTGCTTTTGTGGTTTATGTGTTGCTTGTGGGGTGCCTTGAGGTAGCAGTTGTTTGGGTGTCTGCTTTGGAGGCCTCTGCTGTTTAGGTAAATTTTTACTCAGAGCCTCCGAGTATGTCTTTGTGTGTTTATGTGTTTGATTCAGTGGAGTGGTAGCATTATGTGAGGCTGGTTTTGTGGTGTGTGTAGTTGCCTTCTCCTCCTGTCTGGTCTTGCCAGTCCTGAGTTGAGAGAGCTCAGCCTCCAGTTTGGCTAAATAGCTGCATCTCTCACAAGTATTTGTGTTATGTGGGAGGAGGAGAGGGTTGTCTGTGTACATGAGGCAGTTATAACATTGCCTCAAGATTCCCAGATTCACCAGCTGGACCGGAGAGGAGATTGACAACTGACCTTTGGACATGCTAGAATAATATTGGGAAATCCTTAATTGAAAACAAGGGCCAGTGGGGAGTGAGGGTGTAGTGCTTTTAATTTTTAGTGCTGACTTATATAATTGCTTTAGTGAGCAAGTGCCAGGTAACTTGAGTGCAATGTGTTACAAGTAACTAAATGCAAAACGACAAACAGTAACTTTCTTTCAAGTGAAACAAGGAAATAAGTACAGTAAGCAATGCAGATATCACTAGTGATCCACAGAAGCGCTGAGAAGTTGCGTATTAGGTGGAATTAGCTTCCAGGAAATAACAAGCAAACAAACAACAAGCATATAAACAAAGCTAGATTCAGCAGGCCTGGATCTAGTCTATGCTAGAGCAAACAAGGTGTACCAATTTCAGTAAGATACAGTTCAAATATTCAGGCACTATAAACCTTTAACCAGAAATTCCCAGCTCAGAAGGGCAGAGTCCAGCCTCTTCTCCCACAAGAGTGCAGACCACAAACCTTCTTAATGTAAAATAACTGGCCTGAAGCCCAAGTGCCTAAACCAGAACTAATACACTTGGACACTGGGCTCTCAATCAGCAGTTCCCAACTTAGAAGGATGAAAGCTACCTGTCCTGCCACCACAGTGCTTGCCACAAACCTTCCTAATGTAAAACAACTGGTCTGAAGCCCAAGTGCTTAATCCAAAAGACTTGAATGTTAGCTACACTTTAATCAAGTTACAACCAAGCAGTAATAAATACCATTGAATACTTTAGAGAATGTCTGGATTAGTGCTCAAGTTACACAAACAAAGCTAGATCCAGCAGGCCCGAATCCAGTCTATGCCACAGCAAACAAAGGCGCACCAACTTCAGTAAGAAACAGTTCAGATATGCATGCACTATAAGCCTTTAACCAGAAATTCCCAGCTCAGAAGGGCAGAGTCCAGCCTCTCCTCCCACAAGAGTGCAGACCACGAACCCTCTTAATGTAAAATAACTGGCTTGAAAGCCCAAGTGCTTAAACCAGAATTAATACACTTTTAGAATAACAGACACTGAGCCCTCAATCAGCAGTTCTCAACCTAGAAGGATGTAAGCTACCTGTTCTGCCACAACAGTGCAGACCACAAACCCTCTCAGTGCAAAACAACAAACTGGTCCGAAGCCCAAGTGTTTAAACCAAAAGGCTTAGAATGAGTTACACCAAGCAGTAATAAATACAATTGAGTATTTTAATATGATGCAAAAGTAAAAAGAAGTAGGTAGAAACACAAGTACAGTAAAAGCAGATGAATTTTTTTTTTTTTTTTTCTGAACAAGTGCTGAGATCAAAGAAACAGATTTGAGTGTTGAAACTAGAAAACTGGCTAGTTATAAGAAAAAAAAACAAGCTAGAAGGCTTCCCTCAAACACAGAAGGGCTTGGGGGCTCAGAAGCCTACAAATAGTCTGTACCACTTAACAAGAAAGGCAGGAAATAAGCTTAATTTTTTTTTTTTCTATTTCCCAGATGCTCTCTTTGTACACAGTAGGAGTGCCTGAAATCAGAATATGATCTCACTGCACTCAGTTGAGTGAGCAAATGAGATGGGCCCAGAGGCAGGCTGAGGGGCGGGCAGTTTCAATGCCACTAAGACCACCAAAACAAAAACAGGGCGGGTGGGAAAAACTGAAGAGCAGAATAACTTCAGTTAAAAATTCCTTCAACACTCCTTCATACACAGTTTAAATCAAGTTAAATACTGTATTTTTTTTTAAAAAAAAAGTGCAGATAAAGGTACTTAAATTCTCTTATACGTCCAGTTGAATATAACCAAGTTCTAGCTGGCCAAGCTGAGGTTTTAAAGCAGGAATTATTTCACATGCACCAGTTTAAATATGCAAGGACAGGAAATCAAAGAATGTGGCTACCCCCACACCTGTAATTACTAGCAAATAACAAAATTCAGCCAACACTAGCTTCAGTTCAAGTTACTGAAGAGCAGAATAACTTCAGTTAAAAATTCCTTCAACACTCCTTCATACACAGTTTAAATCAAGTTAAATACTGTATTTTTTTTTTTAAAAAAAGTGCAGATAAAGGTACTTAAATTCTCTTATACATCCAGTTGAATATAACCAAGTTCTAGCTGGCCAAGCTGAGGTTTTAAAGCAGGAATTATTTCATATGCACCAGTTTAAATATGCAAGGACAGGAAATCAAAGAATGTGGCTACCCCCACACCTGTAATTACTAGCAAATAACAAAATTCAGCCAACACTAGCTTCAGTTCAAGTTACTGAAGAGCAGAATAACTTCAGTTAAAAATTCCTTCAACACTCCTTCATACACAGTTTAAATCAAGTTAAATACTGTATTTTTAAAAAAAAGTGCAGATAAAGGTACTTAAATTCTCTTATACGTCCAGTTGAATATAACCAAGTTCTAGCTGGCCAAGCTGAGGTTTTAAAGCAGGAATTATTTCACATGCACCAGTTTAAATATGCAAGGACAGGAAATCAAAGAATGTGGCTACCCCACACCTGTAATTACTAGCAAATAACAAAATTCAGCCAACACTTACTGTGCCTTTCTCATATAAAAAATAATAAAATTTCAAATGAAATATCCCAGTACTCTTGCATTTACAAATAAGGATCAGAAATACATAATAAAAAACAAATCAGAACCGAAAACTGCCTTTATCAAGGCATTCAGAGAGCTTCCAAAGCTTTAAATTATACTTTACCTGCTACCAGCCAAAATCAAGTAAATCCTTACCTAAATGCTGTATAAGCCTGTTTAATATGTGAAGCATTGTCTTAAATTGCTTCAAATGACTCGTTGCAATCCACACTGCCTTTCTACATCATAAATCTTCATTTTCCTTTGAAAATGAACAGTACAGGATCCAAAGAGAAGGCCAAGACCTCCGCTGCAACATTCTAAGCCATTGATGGCTACAATCATTATCGTTACGCCGGGAAGCATGTTTGTTACGTTTTTGTCTCTTTTTACACTTCCTGCTACTAGAGGGATGCATTAAGAGGTAGCACAGCTCTATATACGTCCTCCTCACAATGACTGACTGGGAATTGAGATATCTGTACAGCAAACTCCGTTTTTGTTCAATATATGAAGATCAGTAGGGGAAAATATGAAGAAGTAAGGCAGCACTACAGAAGAATCATCTGAACTGTCATTTCTACAAATGAACCCTGGAAATGCACTACAGGTCCTGATAATTGCAAGGTTTGAAAGCAGACTAGTCAAAACTTAATGGCAAAAAATAGACTTACTACTATGCAAAGACTGAGTTTTAAAGCAACATAGACATTAATATGCTATTTACTACAGAAAACATGATGGTTTGAAGCGTAAATAAATTAACCTGCATTAAAGTTAGTGATATAATAGCAAATCTTTAATTTTAGTAACTAGAGCTTTAATGGATATAGCTGCCCATTTTTTTCCCTGAGGTTAAGAAAATAGACTGTAAATATAGTAAGTAGCTAGACTGCAATGTCTTGTCTGGAACTGGGACACAATTTTGGTTTTAAAAAGATCTTGAAGGGAAGCTCTGTATATTTGGATCTAATTGCCTATAATACAAATACATACAGCTGTATGATTTAACGAATATTAAGTTCTAAAGAAAGATAACACTGCAACTTTATAGAATATATGAGTGGCAATATTAGCTAATTCTCAGAAATAATTAGAAGCATATAGTAAATACACTAAACAGATAAAAATACCACTCTAATATTGACTCAACAAAAAATCAACTTAACACTACTAACCCAAACATATGTACCTTTAACTCCATTAGTTTACGAAGATTACTTCTCTATCAGCCGATATTGGAGCATAAAGGGGGTATATTTTGAATGTGTTGGTTTGCGCATCTTGTGCTTAGTGTTGTTTGTATATAATGTGTATATAAGATTGTTGTGTTTGTTCGTATTGAAACAGCTTGCTAGTTACTTAACTTTACCTCCTACTGTAATAGAACACCTATCTTGCCAATTCCTCTCTTAGTGTTGGTAGTTATGTGGTTAGCCACAGTTGTAAATGTAAGCGATTCTAGTGCTACAAAACAACCAAATCTGTCACTTCTCTATTTAAATTTCTCTGAATAGATGAGAAGGATAAGATCTCTAAAGCCATTTGTAATAATACTTCACACCCTTTTTGAAATTGGATGTTGTGGGAGATAGATTCATGGAATGTGAAGGGCTTGCAGGATACTAAAAAAAAGAAATTACTCTTATACTTAATCTACCAATCTCATGCAAATATATTTCTCCAAGGAACACACCTGTTTAATGAGGACGGGAACAAGGACAGAGATAGACCTTGGCTAACCTTAATTATTGCATCTGGTAGTAAAACTAATTCAAAGGGTGTAGCTAATTTGATTAAAAATCATTTAAAGAGGGAATTATCAAATATGATACAGATAATATTGGGAGATGGTGTTACTTTAGATGCCTTAATCCCTTAACCTGCAAGCCCACACTTTTTTAAATATATATTTTCCATGTACAAATCAACAGGATTTCATAGTTCAAATATATAATTTACTGTCAAAATTTCCAAATCATGAATATGTAGTGAGGGTGACTGGAACATGGTTATTGATCCCCTAAATGACAGATCCAACAAGAATAATAAACAAAATAAGCAAGCATTGCTTGCTTTAGAAGAACTAATAATAGAATTCACTTTAATTGATCTGGTTCTCTCGAGTAGTCAACTCAATCAAGGGGACAAATTCACATTTTACTCCCCATGCTATATATTATGGTCTAGGATTGATTTCTTTCTGATCTCAGAATCTCTCTTAAATGAAAAAAAACTTATACTCTTAACAGTCTGAGATTTCTGTCAGATCATTCCAAAATAACACTGAAGCCTATCCCTTTAAAAACACTCCAAATTGAAACACCTTTCAGTTCTGGTCCCTAAACCCAAACCTTCTTGAGAAAGAAGAAGTAATCAGTGAAATTAACAATACACTAGATGAACTTAGTGCTGATCTCTCAACCTCAGATATTGAACTTGACATTCTATGGGCAGCCACAAAAGCAAAAAATAGAGGGCTGTTGATTCAAAAAGCCTCCTAGTTTAAAAAACTTACCAGGGAGAAAGAAACCAAAATAAAACAGAAAATCCAAGAAATTGAAAAATCACTACAAGAAAATTTCTGCCCAGAACTAGAAACCCAACTTTTCAATCATCAGAAAGAGTTATACTCAATGCATGCATGAAATATCTCATTCTGAGAAATAAAACTCCTTGCTAACTACTCTGAATGGACCCAACAACCCTCCAAATTATTAGCCAGACTCACAAACGTTCATCAGGATCCACCTATGATTTTACAAATCAAGCATAATAATGAAATACTCACAAATAACCAAGATATACTGCTTATCCTCGAAAAAATATGCAACAAACTTTATGGCCCACAGAATGAAGTACACCCACAATCCTGCAACTCTTTCTTTAACAGCATTACATTCCCAAAAATTTAAAAATATCATTTTGAAAGCCTAGAAAACCCTTTAAGAATGGAAGAAATTACAGAGGCAATAAAAAGCATTAAAAGCAATAAAGCCCCAGGCCCTAATGACTTCACTTCTAACTTTTATAAAAAAATGCTTCAAAACTTTCTCCTATCCTTCTTAAAGTATTCAAATACATTTGTAAATTTGGATTTACTGAGCTATATCTTAACAACTCTAAAACTATCTTTATTCACAAACCTAATACTGACAAATCTAATCCATCAAACTATAGACCAATTTCACTTATCAATGTAGACATTAAAATTATGTCTATGGCTCTAGCGAATAGACTTAAAAATCCTCCATACAATCATATCACCGCAGCAGTCAGAATTCATGAAGAGAAGACAAACCTGGGACAAAACAGTTACCCTAGATGCAGCCATACAATTTTCTGCAAAACATAAAATTCCCAAATACCTTATAGCACTGGATGCCACAAAGGCTTTTGATAGAGTAAACCATGAATTCTTCATGTTAACCCTACAACAATTTAACTTTCCAAACAACTTCATAAATACAATCAAAATCCTATATAATTATTCATACACTACTGTAGTTATCAATAAATTACATTCTTCCAAAATAAAATTAAATAATGGTACAAGACAAGGGTCTCCCCTCTCACCTTATCTCTTCAACATATATATAGAACCCTTATTTATATATTTAACACAAAAGAACTTTCACCATATACCCAACATCCTGGGCAATAATCTTGTCTTCTCAGCCTTTGTGGATGACCTCATTATATATTTTCAGCTACCCAATACTGACTTAACTAAAATTCAAAATACAATTAAAATCTTTTTGAGAACTTCTAACTATGAAATTAATCCTTCAAAATCTCTTATTTTTCCAATCAACCCAAGCAGTCATAAAGAACCTCTCTTTCCTATAACTCAAAGTTGCAATATACTTTTAAATACCTAGGAATAATATTTGATCATAATCATAAAAACTCCCTACAAAATAATCTCCTCAAAACATGGACAAACATTGAAAATTATATAAACAGATGGAAAAAACATGAAATTCCCCTTTCTGTCTAAAATAGCAATAATAAAAATAAACATTCTACTCAGATTACTGTACCAATTTAATGCAACAAATAGCATCATCTCTTTAAACTTCTTTAAAAAAATAAACCAAATCTTAACTAAATTCATCTGGTTTCCTAAAAAGCCAAGGATCTCCCTATCAAAATTAATGCTTCCTAAAAACAAACGAGGTATGGGGACAGCAGATTTCAGATTATATTACAACATAGTTTGCGCCAGCAGAATCATGTTAATTGTAGATCATAATCCAATTGACCCAACCTATTCCCCTCAATAGGTTGATCTCTGGCACACACATGTGAAAATGTGCAATATAAATCCGAAGTTGTTGCCTTTCATAACAAATCTGTATTAAAAGACATCAATCTGCATAACCTAATCAAACACAAAATTAACACATTCCAGAAGCTTTTCTCTTCACTATCCCTGTCAAACACACTTATTCTCATGCAGCCCATTCATCTAAATCCAAACTTAAAACTGGGTAATAAAATGATAAACCTTGACCAATTTCTTCAAATTAAAAACTTAACTGTATGGGAGCACTACAAAATCAAGAATAGCTCTTTAAATGATATTAAAGTAAAATTTAAACTCAGTAACAAATATACAATAATTCTGAGACAAGTCAAAGAGATAGTCTCTACTTTGGGAAATTTCCCAAAGAGATAAAGGAAGAAATAAACATTGCTATTTCACTCCTGAAATGTCTAAAAATTAAAAATATGATGTTATCAATTACATACAACCTAATCTCTACCACTAAATACCAATCTTCTATCACATTTGCACAGTATTGGAGAAATAAAAACCCCAAACTGACTGATGTCCATCTGTCCCAAGCGATCAATAATATGAACAGATTTGTCCCCTTCAAGAAACTACTATATACCCAATTAATGATAAATAATAACGCATACTATAGCCCAGAATGTCTAAACAGTTTCTTCCCAAACACTTCACCTTTCTGCCCCTTTTGCCCCACAGTGACAGCCGACCTCTTAAACATCGTATGGTACTGTAAATATGCAAAAAATCTATGGAACTCACTAAAGATTAAACTTACAAAAATGGGATACAGCAAATCCACTCTTTCCTGGGAATTTGCTATATTGCATGTAGGCCAAATTGGCATACCCACTACTGAAATAAGGATTCAGATTGCTCTCTTTATGTTAATTAAGCTCTACATTATGCAGAATTGGATGGATCATTCTAAATTAGACTGGGATAACTTTAAGGAAATGGCATCCAAGTATATTTTATTTCATAAACTACTAAAAATGTTAACAAATGCCTGAAATACCTTAGCTTCTGGAATATTACTCTATAATGTATCCTAAAATAATATAGAATGGCCTTATGTACCTATTGTCCTATACAAGTACTATCAACAATTCCTCCTCCAGCTCATTGTGTTCTCTGATGGTCACCTATATGTTATGTCACAGATATAAAAAGAAGAAATACTAAACTTTAAAAATATAATATAAATTTAATGTAACAATGTAGCACTATATATAAATAGTTGTATATATGTGGTGTTTATTCTTTATTTTACTCCATACTATATTTAGCTACTGAATTTCAACTATGTGCCAGTAGAAATATTTAGTATTAATAGTGTTAACATTGTCATGCTTCTTATACGAATGTATTCTTTTTTTTTCTCCATATTGAAAAAACATTCCTTAAGTGTACTTACTGGTTTCTTGAATGACTAATGGCCTTATCTGTCTATGAATGCTGTTCATTTTCAGTAAAAGATGTTTTGTTATTGTATATCACAATATGATTCATGAAACGAAAATAAAATAAAGATTTGAAAAAAAAAATCTTCTCTCAAGTCTTATATAGCCATGTGAACACCTGCAAAGCACACTGACCATGCATGGGTGGGACAATGACCCTAATAGGGACATGGAAAAAACATATGTCACTTTTGTACTTACATAGGTATTAAAGGCATAAGCACCGTTATAATTAAATCAGCTCACACCTACTACACACATTTCATGCAATCGTTCACACCTTCACACCATCCTGCCTTGTAACCTTTTCTGGACAACATTATGGCCACACCACTGCATATACTGTTACTTAGACGTCCCATGGTGTACAGTACATATTAAAAAAAGTAAACAGGCAGGACTGCAAGAGGTCTGCCATAGTTGTGTGCAATGAGACCTAGTGAATAGTTATGGTTTCCATAGGCAATGCGTGTGGCAATGCTCTCTGGTAGTACAACAAGGAAAGCAAAATCATCTTTTATCTGTTGCATTGGGACCACTGTGAGCGCCTGACTGGGGACTCCTATGAGGATCCCCATTATAAAGTGTATGTCTGGTACAGTGTTGCTAGAGCTGTGCTCGATATCACTGACATACCCTGTTCTAATATGCAGTGTCAGCACCAATACATTGACCTGAGGAAGTACTATCCTGACCTTCTAACCAGTATGAAGAAGAGGTCAGTGTTAGGGCACTGGATATGTACTGTAAGTATCTGTCTAGTCTGCTTAGAGAGTGGTTGTCTGATTAATAAATGAATATGTTGTAGGTATATAACTTAATGATATATATTTTTTCTAGCTTGGGAGGCTATACGGGAGAATAGTTTTCTGTATCAGAGGAGACTTTCTAGGTGCAGTGATGCATATAGTATTTAATTTCTTTTTGCGACTATAATTGTCCTCAGAGTTTATGACTGTATTTGCTATCTGCCATCAACATGCATGTGTGTGACCCTGTACGGGTAATACTGCCCATGTTAAGGTGAACATGGTACAAGTACAATACATTGGTTGGCATTCTGAATATGAGCATAGCATTACACAGGTTATCTGTATGTTTGATATTTGCAGTTTATTTGTTGTATATCTGCTAGACTTATGCAGCAAAATAGATATAGTAAGGCAGAGGTATACAAGCTCATCATATTACAACTGTTATTTACAGACATATGACTATGCTGTCCCACAATTTACACAGCCTCATCTGCACTCATCAGGAATGCTGCTTGTGTCACCACTTTTCAGATAGCACATCCTAGCATAGAGGCAGTTACATCATATATACAGGCAGTTAGTGGGATTGCAGCAATGTATAGCTGTATTGCTGCAATAGTATGTAACAGTTTAACAGTATGTTTCATATATTGTATTATATGTATATTATGGAAATGTTTCTTCTTTAATCCCCTTCTTTCCTTTGTCACTTTCTTTTCTTTAATTTTTTTCTGTTATTTTACTTCTCTTCATTTCTGTTTTCATTGTGTACAGCAGCTGCCACTGCAGTCCCAGTGGTGTTGCTATGATCTTAAGCCCCCAAGTAAGCCCAGTCATCCCTTGCATGTACTGCACCTGTACCTTGGTCTGCCTCCCTGGTGGGTGTATTTGAGGACATCCAAAAGCCCAACTCTACTGCCCCTGGTGGTGCTTAACTGACTGGAAGTGTCATTATTACCTCTAGTGGCACAGATGGAGGTGAGGAGTTTATGACACTCAAGGAATTGGTGAGGAGGGGTGGAAGCCTGCATTGATCTCCTAGAATGGGTCCTCTTGTGAATGTCAGAGTTGTATCACTGACAATCCCTGCCATCACCAACTCAGGCAATGTCCAACAGGGAGGGCAGTGACGGTGTTGTCTGATTTCCCCAGGAGTGCAATACAGAATGCCATACTGACTGTAAACCTCATCCCAGAATTCCCCTACCTTGTATATCAATACTTTCCATTGCATATTTATTTACTCTTCATACCCATCTTATTTTCCGAGTCTTACACACTTGTCAAGTTATGGTAGGTAGCCCTTTTGGCCTAAGTGAACATTCATGTCTGGTCCTCAGTTTTTAAAGGGTAGCTTGACAAAAACACAATTCCATGAATCACACTTCACTGAACCCAATATATATATATATATATATATATATATATATATATATATATATATATATATATATATAGTTGTTTCATTAAAGAAAAACATTTGTGTGAGAAAAACAGTATGGCTATTTTCTGTGAGGAACAAAATCCAACTTGCACATGGTGCAGAGGGATAAAGCCTTGACTGTGCCCTGGATGACCTGTGTTCACTAATGGCATGGGTTCTGGAGGACCAGATGGAGGAGGATGAGAGTAAATGGCCAATGCTGGCTCACCCATCTGAGGGAAGGGAGGTTGCCTAGGCTTGCTACAAAGCTGCATAAAAAAACCCAGAGAGCTACAGGCTGCAAGATGTATATCCTTTGGTCAGAAGGTTGCACATGCAGAGAAGCATGCACTTCTTGATGGCAGCCATTGCAGGGCTTGCATGGCTGTCATGGGGGGGGGGTATAGGTTATGACATACGCCCTGGCAGTAGCATTATGCTGTACCAGTTTCCTTGACCTCCTCACTGGTCTGGGTGTGGGTCAGATTGAACGTAAGCAAGGCTAAGGCAGGTCTGGTAGATTTGGTAAATAAGAAGAAGAGCTGTTGGCAGCTGATGGTCAGTTACAGAGAGGAAGGTAGGGGAAATGTACTACCTCATCCATATATTCATAGGTTCATAGGCACTTGGACTCATACTAGGCTGTTGATCAGGTAGATAATTTGTAGCATAGCCTCAAGACCCCACTTCATCAGTATTCCTCAATATGAGTAACTATCAATTGATTTCTTTCCCCTTTCCATAAGGGTCTGAGAAACAAGGCCTAGAGTGAACTTAGAATTTTCCATCCTTTTATCTAGGCTGCCTTTGAAGACAGTCAACGTGTCACTTTACTTAACAATTGGGGAAGTCTATTCCATAGGAAGTGGATTCTTTGAGAGGGATATCTGTCTCTCCAGCATGTCCTATTTATATTGCAGTGAAAGTTTAGCTCTTTCATATGGGCATTTATAGTGCTGTTTGTTTTGTGAATGTGTAGGAAGTTGCTTAGTACTGGATCATTAGAAGCTCTGTAGACAAGACAAAGGTCCCCCCTCAAAAGTCTGTAAGAAACATAGTAGCAATATTGTGTTTTAAGGTGCTCTGCAAAGCACGATAATGCCATGTTCTTGATTATCTTTGTGTAGAAATGGTGAGGTTTTCTGGGCTGAGTCATATGTTTGACAAGTACATAACAAGTGGGGCATTCATTTCTACTAGTAATGTGATAGGGTAGGAGTAGAGAGGGATAATAACTTCCTTTGACCTAGAAGATATACCTCTAGTAATCTGTTTGGCTAGATGGAGGGACTTCCTAATAACAGTAGATACATGGTGATCAAAGGATAGTTTATTGTCTGTGAAAATGTCAAGTTCTCTAATAACTGTGTCAGTTTTTTTTTTCAGGGGGGGTCATCTATATGACAGGTGCATGAGTACATGTGTTACTAAAACACATGAAACTACATTTTTTAGCATTACGTTTTTGACTGTGTTCCTAGTTTCAATTATTTGTGCATGTTAAGCCCTTCTGGCAAATCAGGGAGTCAGCTGGAAAGTTTATAGCTCCAAGTTTGCAGTCCTATGCACACTTAATCAACCACAAGCCTCTGATATCATCTTTAACATCAGAGAAGTAAATATTAAACAGCAGTAGCAATGAAACTGATCCCTGATGGACCTTACTAGTAATGACCCTTTAGATGACAGCATAGCTTGGATTCTTTTAAGTTCCAGTTTGCTATCCAGTGGGTTACTTGAGGGTATGTATTAAGTTTAATTAGCTTTTTGACAATATCAGAGTGTGAGATGGTGTCAAAGGCAGGTCAAGGTAAACACTGTGTATCAATTTGCCTTTATCTAATTAATCAGTGACTTGTTTAAACAAGTGCAATAAGTTTAAGAGGTAGGATCTACCTTTAAGAAATGCAAACCAGCCTGTGTCGGGAATTGAAGACTGTCAATTCATACTATTGTTTATAAGCTCCATCACCTTGCAGATATGACTAGTTAGGCTTAGTTCCCAAGGTCAATTGTGGGTCCTCCCTTATTGAGCGGGTTGACCGCAGCTGTTCTCCATATCTTTGGTATGAATCCATGGTAGTGGCTGAGGCTGAACAGATTTAATGGTGAGTCAGTAAGACTGTGCTTGGTGCTGACAAGAAAACATCCTGGTACATCATCTGGAGCCATGGAACTAGTATTCTTTTTATTTTTGGTCTTGAAGAGTGCCCAGAGGTGATCGTGTGTGTGTGTGTGTGGGGGGGGGGGGGTGCAGACATGCCAATAAACTGGGGAATATTATGGGGAAATACAGGTGTAAAGTTTGATCTAAGTTTTTCAGCTAATATTTTGGCTATTTGCTTCAGGGCTATGTTGGTTATTGCACATAACATTTTTAGAATACTTGAAGAAGTTTGGACCTGAACTAATTGATCTAAGGAGTCAACATTTATGAAACATTGTGCATACTTACTTGTACTATTGTAGGTTTCCTGCTTTATGAACACATAGTTGAGATCCTCTACAAGAATGTTGTTTAGTTCAATAGGAAGAGATTGTAGTTTTTTTTAGAAATATCTCATGGATTATGAGAGACATAGAGGTGGTTCTGTAGTTGGCTATGATTCTTATTGATGGTAAGTAGGATGTGGAGGATCTCAAGGTTGTTGTCTTGCCTTATGAATCATCATGAAACTGGGCTCCTTAGGATATGAATAAGGACATGTCAACCACTTACAATACAGACGTTCCCAGACGTGGATCTGAAGACGTGGTAGGCATTGAAACTTTGCCGTCAGAATTGAAGTGTGTGAGTAAACTGCAACAACTGTCTGCTTCATTGAGAAGGAGATAAGAGCTTTCATTTTTTTCTGTTCCAAAGAGAAGAGCTGTTTTTTCTTTCTTCAACTTAAAGTTGAGGGGAGCACCAGACGGGGGACAGTAGGCATAAGAATTTCTAGCAACACCTCTGGGGTGGCTGCATATTATTACTTTAACTTCTAGCACTGAGCAGAGCCATTTTTATGTTGATATGTTTTATTATGTTGGTAGTTTGATGATACTGACCCTGTCTAAAAAGGGCAATATGGAGATGGAGAAAATTTTGAGCAATAAATGAAAGGTATAAGAGAAGAGGTGCAGACTATCCCTAGCAAGGCAAATATCAATCATCTCATCAGAGGTATAGCTGGCTTGACTAGTGCCCTGTGGTAGTCCCACAGACTAGTGCCCTATGCCCTCAGCTCTTCAAGTGAAGACTAAAAAAAAAAAAAACAAACAAAAAAAGTACTTCTGCAAAACTTGTAGGATGCTTTCACTATCCAACCCACGCACCCCCCAGCTCTTTGAGTTAAAAAAAATGCTCATTCTACTGGTGCATCAAACCAGGTGCCAGATATATGACATGCCCCCTCCCTCCCTCCTGCACCAGCCCCTCAGGTCCCATTTCTATGCCTTGCCCCCTCCTTCCTCACATTTTAGTTAAAAAATATATATTTATCTTTTATTTTAAACTGTAGCAAACAGTTATTACAGTTTATACCTGCAGAGTGCTACATCCCTCAGGTTTTAGTTAAAAGAAAACAAAAAAAAAATCTCTTTAAAATGTAGCAAACTATTTATTACAAAGGTAGTGAGCAGTTGCTACAGTTTATACTCTGCAAAGAATGTTATTGTGCTCAGGTTTTAGTTACGAAAAAAGTTTTTAACTTTTAAATTGTAGCAAACTGCTTGTACAATTTAGCACGCAGTTTGCTACAGTTTAAACCACACAGGGAGTACTACAGTGCTCAGGTCTGACTGCAAATGTAATATCCTCTTTTGACTGCAAATGTAATTTCATCTTTTAAAAGTATTGCACTAATGAGAGATCAGGATAATGGATGAACAATCACACACCCCCTAATATTGTGCAATTGGGACAGTTGCTCCATTCACCCCACCCTAGCTATGCTACTGTATCTCATCCCAGACTGAAATATATTGAACCCCATTAGAATGACACAAGTAACTAAAACAATTGTTGAATTCAATTATCTTTTGTTTGTACTGTGTCATCATTCTTGGTGAGGGTAGGATGTTGCTCAAGACTAGTTTCATGCTGAAGATGGCTGCACAGTGATCAACACTATTCTGGTCCTGGTGAGAGAAGGAGCAGAGTGCATTGATCCTGACTGTTTCTGGTTAGAGAGTGAGTGTTTGTGCTTAATGTTTCTGATTGGTCTGCTTGCTATTCAGGGCATCTACCAGAAAAAGGCTACAAGCTTACAGACCCTTGCATCATCTGGTAAAAGACTGGATCACCAAACAGGCTGCGGTGTGCTACTTTTCTTGGGATTGGTGCTAACATTTTGCTTCTGGTGAGAGAAAAGCCAAGGAGCATTGTATCCCAACTGAGTGAAGATGCCAGCATTAGTAGTAGCCAGGCAGTAGCCATTCATGCAACTCCCCTCTTTTCTTCATTCTTGACTAGGTAATTCTTTGTTTTCCGTAAGTACCGCTTGATTTGTTTCTAACTTCAGAATATCTGCCTAAATACTTCATCTTTAAATTTTCAGGGTCTATGTATTAGCTTCTCCTCAAGTGTTTGGCAGTGCTCTGTACAAACTCAGACACCTTGAGTGACATTTTCCTGTAAAAGTACAATTGAAATGTCTCCTATATCTAGTTGCACACAAGACAAGTAGTTTGCAGTGACAAGCACTGTCCACATAGTTGCAAACCAGATACTCACTGTTTGCAAAGCATCTGCTCTGTTTTCCAACCAAGCAGTGTTTTAAATAACTGATTTGTTCACTGTTTAAAACATTCTTTAGTGTCTCCTTGCTGTTTTTCTGCTGTTTAAAAAATTTTAGTGTCTCACTGCTATTCTTCTATTGTTTATATTTTTAGTGTTTCCTGCCTAAATTAATGTAGCTAGTAGCTGTAGCATAGTCCAGATACAGGTTTGCTGTATCTGAGTCTGTTTGTAGTGGCTGTTATATTCTGAGCACATTTTCCAAGCTATCTTTGATTGGAAAGGGGCCTTCTGCACCCTTGTGAGAGAAGTGTGCTGATTTGAACCTGTCTGGTGAAGGGTGATTGGTCTAAGGCTTGGAGTAAGTACCCTCATTGGTTCCTTTGTTAAAGTTTTTTTTCAGGTTTTTAGTCTCTGGTGTTTAAGCCCGTGTTTGAGCAGGTTTCTGCTTGTTTGAACAAAGATGAACTGAGGTGAGCTACCAGCCACAACTCTGAACTGAGATACTAGATGACTAGAGGCTTTTGAGCTTCCCAAAAACATAGATGGCCTGTTATTTTGCTTGATTATACTATTTACTGCACTTTTTATTCTGCTTATTTAATACTGTATTTTAACACTGTAAACTAAACTGCAGTGCTGTACTGCATTTGTCTGTCTTACTGTGTGCGTTAAAGCATATTTTGTTGCTGTTTTCACTGTTTGCAAAGCTTTTTTTTGGCTATTTTCACTGATTGCAAAGTAATTGTTGTTACTTTTCACTGTTTGCAAATCATCTCTTCTGTTTGTTCTGTTTTCCTGTCAAGCAGTGTTTTAAATAACTGATTTATTTGCTGTTTAAAACATTCTTTTGTATCTCCTTGCTGTTTTTCTGCTGCTTAAAACATTTTTTTAGTGTCTCACTGATGTTTAAAAATGTTTTGTGTTTCCCACCTAAATTAGTGTAGCTAGTAGCTGTAGCATAGTCAGATACAGGTTTGCTGCATCTGGGTCTGTTTGTACTGGCTGTTGTATTCTGAACACATTTTTCAAGCCATCTTTGATTGGAAGGGGCCATTCTGCATCTGTGTGAGAGAAGTACGCTGATTGGAACCTGTCTAGTGATGTGTCATTGGTCTAGGGCTTAGAGTAAGCACCCTCATTGGTTCTTCAGATTTTTTAAAAGTTTTTTTAAGTTTTTATCTTCTGGTATTTAAGCCCCACATTTGATCAGATTTCTGCTTGTTTGCACATCATTCAGCACCACACACTGCCAAACAATTGTGCACTATAGCTGGACAGATAACGTTAACAATTTTTCCCTTAGATGCAGCTGTAGTACATTAGTGTAATCTTCATCTTTAGTACATTTCCGGTCTAAGAAGTATTGCTAGTGAGTTGTGACCTATTAAACCACTGGCTAAAAATCCTGTCAGAAATACCCATCTACAGAGGCCTCCTAGACCAGTCCTGAAAGCAACCCATTTGTAATAACAGTTCTTCAAACCTAGCATTATGGACAGTTGGACTACCCCTGTTTCTCCTGCCAGCTTTGTTTACTTGGGTCTCCTGAGACAGTGTAGCAACTGCTTCATGTACACTTACAACCCTCTACTAATAACTCACTCTAGTACAGAGTGAGAGAGATGTATTTTCACCAATAATCTTGAATCCCTGCTCTCTAGTACTTGAAACAGTAACACTGAAGAAATGCTAGGAGCTTAAACCAAAAACTGCACACCCTGGAAGCACACCTATCACTGGAGGATATAGATATCTGTGCAGTCACAGAAACCTGGTCTAAGGCCTCAGGGTGCCCCGGCCTTGCAAGGCTACAATGCCTTCCACACCTTTAGACTGCAAAACGAATGTGTGAGAATGAAATGAGGCAGTGTTTCTATCTATATTAGAGATAAATTCACCTCATAACTAGTTAGACAGGACAACTCCATGGAGTTACTCCAAGTTTAGTTTACTGTGGGTAAGACCCCCCCCCCCATTCAAGTCAGAGCTAGTTATAGATCCCCCTCCATGTATCGTAATGTGCATAAGACCTTCTTAACCAAACTGTAGGTAGTCTAAAAATTGCCAAACACTCTGGTTATGGGTCAATTATCCCACCATCAACTGGGAACCTACTCTAGCCCTAACTTACTAGCACCAAAGTTCCTTGACTTTGTTAAATCAAATGCCCTGGAACAAATTGTTCAAACTCCAAAAATGGAACAAATATACTGGATCTGGTCCTCACTAACATTACAAACAGGTGCACCACCGCAACTGTCAGACCCTCAGTTAAATCTGACCACAAATCAGTCACCTTCAAACTGGCAGTAATACCAGAACTCACAAAGGGTGAAGTCAGACTAAAAAACTTCCCCAAGGCAAACTATAACCTCCTAGGGAATGGTATAAATGCATTCCAAGCCCCACCCCAGCTGGAAGTGCTAACTACACCAAAGGTTTCACTAAAGCCCTGAACAATCACTTGTATAAGTGTATAGGCTTGGCTGTTCTAGAGAGGATCAAAGCCAGAGCCCCAAGTAAATACAAGCTGCCTTGGTGGACATCCAGCATAAACAAACCTTACAACAAATGCAAAAAGTTGCTCTCTAAGAAAACTGAGATGAGGCCCCAACAATGGAAAAGCACCTTCCTCAGCCTCAACAGGCAAATAGGATAACATGTCAAATCCACTAAGGGTAACTTTGAGAAAAACTTAGCAATCACAGCCAATGATAACCATAAGGTCTTTTACAGCTACATACACAGACTAAAAGTTAGAACCCAAAGCATTTTCCAAACTAGCGACTAATGGTACCACACACACACACACTGATCCTGCAGAGATAGTAAACCTGATGGCAGACAGATTTGGCAAATATTTCACTCCCTTAACCCCTCCAGACTTATCATAAACCTTGTCCCAACCCCCCCCCACCCTACATATCTGAAAAGCAGGGCAAAAAATACAGCCTTTATGGGACCAGATAGCATCCCAAGCTGTCTTCTAAACAAACTAAAACATGAACTAGCATCACCATTAAGTACCCTATTCAATCACAGCCTAATGACAGGCTATGTTCCTGTGGATAACAGCAACAGTTATTCCCCTCCACAAAGGTGGCTTAGCAACAGACCCAGGGAATTATAGACCCATATGTCTGACCAGTCTTATCGGTAAGGCCATGGAATGTGTATCATCATGGACCTCATAAATAAAGACATAGGTGACCTCCAAAACCTGGATCACACCCAATACAGCTTTGTAAAGGGCAGATCCTGCCTTTTAAACCTGGTGTATTTCTTCAAAAATGTGACCAGGGCCATTGACAAGGGCAAATCTATGCACACAGCATATCTTACTTGGTCAAGGCCTTTGACGCAATCCCACACTCAGGCATTACTGCTAAACTTAGCAAACTGAATGTAAACCCCTTTGTTGTAAGATGGATTGGCAACTGGCTTACAGACTGGTCACACACTATCAAAGTGGGTGATTCCACATCAACCAGCAGACCTGTCATGAGCGGGATGCCACAAGGGGTCATTGTTGGACACCCCTACTGTTTGATATATACTTCTCAGACCTTCAGGCCAAAACTAAGGGGCTGTGGCTGACCAAGTATGCGGATGACTGCAAACTGGGTACAATTATTGAATCCCCAAATTATGTCAATATACTTCAGGAGCAGACCAATGGCTGGTATCTTAGTCATGGTCTCAAACTAAATGCAAAAAAATGCATCATCATTCCCTTTGGTAAAAACAGTGTTCCTTCACACTATTAAATTAACAATAACCTATGTACCTAGGAAGTAGTAAGGGATCACAAGTAGACTGCGACCTTAATTTTGACCACCAGGTGTGTGCTGTAGTAAGGAAGGTTTTCTATGTAGCACACCTGATTAGCAAAGGCATTGGCTCTACAGCAAACGAGGATATAACCCATCTATACTCATCACTAATCAGGCCCGTAATTGAGTAGAATACCCCTTTTGACACATACTGTACAAAGCACCTGAAGCAATTGGAGAGACCTCGGAGGTTTCTAACAAAGAAGATCAAGGGACTCTGGCACATGTCTTAGACTGACTAAAGTCCCTGCCACTATACTCAGTATCATATAGACTTCTTAGGGGAGACATGCCTGCCTTACAGAGTAAGCTTCGACCCAAACCTAATGAATTTGCTGCACATCTGTAAATCAAATGGGACTAGAGCTACCCATTCCAGGGACCTAAACATGGCCTGTGACTTGAATAGGACATGCTGGAGGGACAGATTTGTCTCCTAGAGACTACCACATCTTTGGAATAGGCTGCCAATTCATGTGAAGCAGAGCATCTCTATGACACTGTTCAAAAGGAGCCCTGGACGAGTGGATGGAGCACCATAAATTCTTACCAGGGATAGTGCCCACAGCCATCTGGGGCACCATAAATTCTTACCAGGATAGTGCCCACAACCATGCTGGACATGGGCAGTCATTGCTAAATACAATCCTAGGTATTGAATAGAATATTTATGGCATTACATTGGGATGAAACAGCTAGGCTTGAAATGACTTCCGGGTCAATAGCCTAGTAACCGCCTATGATCCTGTGACTTATGACTCACCATCATATATACCCATTTAAATTTTAAACCATGATTACAGTGTATTTCTGTCTATACTAGCTAAAAGAATGGCAAAGGTATTGCCAAAATTGATAGATATGGATCAGTGGGATTTTGTGGAGGGGAGGCAAACATTAATAGAATAATGATGATCCAGATGGAAACAGAATGTAAAACAAATACCATGGTTATTAGTGGGGCTTGATGCAGAAAAAACATTTGATAGAGTAAATTGGGATTTATTGTGTAGCGCAATGGAAGTATTTGCATTCCTTGATACAATAATAAGGTTAATTAGGAGAAACTATCAAATAGAAAAAGGTGGTTTAGGATTACCTGATTTGAAGGGATATTTGAGAGCTACACAGTTAAGGCTTATATATATAACACAAGCAGAAGGTTATAATTCAAAAGGAAAAGGAATGATGATGAAGCGGGGGAAGTTCAAGAAATAAAATGAGAGTGGGATTTTGGAAGCAGATTCTTAAGGTGAATAATAACTATACAGAATACTATATTCATAAAGTAGCAAAAAGTATTATAAGAATGAAGCCAGCATGAGAATGGAGAAAGGAAATGTTGTCAATAGGGATGACTGCAAGTATAGGTGCAGAAAATAGGCAAGAGGGGTTGGAATTTACTGGAGAAAACTGGAAAACAAACCAAGGTACTGGGAGCAAATAAGTAGTGAGGGAAAGGTAATAAAGTGGGATGAGGCCAAGAAAATGTTTGGACGGTATACAAAAGACTGCCTTTCCTAAAAGGGATTGGTATCAAAGCATTGGCAAATAGAAAAGGATAGGAAAGACATGCTCTGGAATTGTCTTTAGTTAAATCTATAACAGAAGACGCTGTTGAAAAGGGGATAATTAGTAGGACATATAAAATATAGCATGATAACTTAAAGAATCAATAAGAGGAGGTTTGAAAAGATTAGGAAGAGAAACCGTAAAAGCAATTTACAAGTAATTTACAAGAGAACAATGGAAGTACATATATATGGCTCACAAGTATGCAATAAAGTCCAGAAGCTTTCACATATTTGCTTGGAAGTCTTTACATAGGTATTTTTCATATTCTGAGTAGACTTTAAAGAATTTTTACTCAGGTAGACAGGTAGAGGGCAAATGTTACATAAAAATAAATGGAAGTTGTGGAAACAAGACATGCAGAATAATGTTCAAGAGGAAGAGGAGTGAGGCTTAAGGGAAAGCAGGAATTCAGCAATTTATGTAATGTTGGACTGATGATAATTACAAAGAAAAAAAATATGTTCGGCCAGATTCAATAAAACCTACATGATCCATTTACACAGTATGCATGTTGTGCCACAGTATGCACATGGTAGCACACTGTTTTAAATTCAGTAAGTGGCTCTACACAGTATGTAGAGCCATGCAAACAAGGCAAAGACCGTGGCAAGCTAATTACAGCATAAGCAGCTGAATTGTATGCTAATCAACCAATCCAAGATGGAGGAGCTATTCAACAAGCTATAAAGCAACCATGTAGACTCAGTGCTGGTTTTCCCTGCAAATTCCAAAACCTTTTGGAATACAGCCACGGAAAGGAGTCTACATACAAACAATGTTAGGGGCTGCTGTTGCTTTAATTCATGTGTTTGTGCAACAGGCTGAAGTCTATGCTACTGTTCCTGCTGCTGCTAATAAAGCAAGGCCAATAAGAAGATTTTTCAGACTCAATTCATTTTATCACAATCTACACAACATGGAAATTGTAGAGAACTACAGGGGTGGATAGAGACACATTGCAGGAACTCTGCAACCTCTGTCGCCCTAAACTCAGAGCCAGGGCAAACTGAGTGGAACCCATACCAGCAGACACAAAGGTACATGTAGCACTTAAAATTTGAGTTACAGGAACCTTTCAGAGACAAACAGGGGACATGCTTGGGGTATCACAGACATCAGCATCCATGACCCTCCATCAATTCCTGAATGTTATGCTACAGCATGCCAGTGACCACATATATTTTCTCTGTATTCCTGAGGACAGGGCCACAAATGTGCAGGAGTTCTACCCTGCAGCACATCACCCAGAAGTACTGGGTGCCATAGATTGTGCACATATAGAAATTAAGGCACCTCCCAGGGAATAGGGAAGACTCTATATAAACAGAAAGGGCTTCCACTCTATTAACTTCCAAGTCATGTGTAATGCCAAGGGAATCATCTTGAATGTGTGTGCTGGCAACCCAGGCAGTTACCATGATTCACATATCTGGCACACCTCCCAGCTGTATCAGATGTTCACTAGGGGGGATACCCAGAGGGTCACTTACTGGAGGATGCAGGTTATGCACTGGAACCATGGCTGATGACACCAATCAGAAATGCACACACACTCTCTGAAGAACACCATGATGTGGCACATGCTCAAACCAGAAATATCATAGTGTGCGTGTTTGTGATGCTGAAGTCGTGGTTCTGGTGCCTAGATACATCTGGGTGAGCCCTGCAGTACAATCCACGTACATCTATTGAAATATTCACTCTATGTGCCATGCTACACAACATCATCCTGAGAAAACAGCTTCAGCAGGATCAACAAGGAGATGGGGCACTCATCCCACCACCAATGGCAAGGTTACCACAGCCACACATGTGAGGAGTCAGAGGGGGATCCAGCAGCTGCTTTTGGTGTAGGCAGATGTAGACATGCTCAATATGCCTCACATTTTCTAAGAGACAATGCATAGTACACTCACTCACCACTTAGGGGGCTAAAACCTTCCTTCTATTCAGATACACATAGTAACATTGATGCCGGGCAATGCTGACAACCTTTACCTACCAATGTAATAGCTGTGTACTCCTAGCATCAGACAGAGTCAGCCCTGAACTAAAACTCTTGCAACTGCTGGACTTACAAGGTTTAACCTGGAGTCTAATGTTTAATAATATAAATGAATGACATATCCTTGCATGTTGTTTCTTGAGACTTATGTGACTTATATGCATCCATTATCAAGCAGTAAGCCTCAGGCATCAAAGATTCATACAGTCATACCTCTCAAAAGTACTGACAAGTCACCGAATGTCCTCAGTTTAGCACCAAACTTTTGTACTGCAAAATTATTAACTAGAGAAGTTAGAAAGTAATGAGACACATTTCAGTATCAGACTTCACAACCCTTATAAGGTTATTAACAATACTGATGCAGAAATATTTGATGTTAGCAACTGTTTAACTTTCTAAGACCAATATATGTTAAAGGTACATTTACCAAATCAACATCACAAATGCAGATATATTAAGCACTAAGTCAGCCATGCACCCTGAGCATCAGACACAAATGTTATGTATCCCTGAATCCAAAAGATTGAAAACAGGGATATGGCAGTTATCATCACTTGCACAGGGTGTTGTGTGTGGGAGGAGGAAGCCTAGGCTGACACAAAAGGTTGGTAAGTGTGTGTGAGTAAGAAAGAGAAGCAGGTAGAAATTTGGATAAAGTAATAAACAGTGAGACATAATGAGCTTTAAGCTTCACGGCTGAACCATGTAACTGGTGTGTGTGTGTGTGTGTGTGTGTGTGTGTGTGTGTGTGTGTGTGTGTGTGTGTGTGTGTGTGTGTGTGTGTCTGTATGGGTCCTCCAGGTGAAATTGCTGTGTGAGTGTCTGCATGAACATAGCCAAGTTCTGTGCTAGCTCTATGTCTTGGTATGTCAGACAGATGTGAGCCATGCATGGTAGAGGTGACAGTTCATCGTTGTTGTACAACACCTTGAGAACTAGCTCTACCAGGAGTTGCACTGGCACATCCATGCCCATGGCCAGCTGCACCTGCTACCTGAACGTGACTGATGTCTGCTGGATGAGTTCCCCTCACGATGACACCCAGGACCATGACTCCATGGCCTGCCATATCTAGATGTGGACAGTTCAACCACTGATGGAAGTAGTGCAATTATGGGAGCATGATCACATCAGCTAACAGGTGAAGATGTGGCTGACCTACATCTATGAGGATGGTGTCCCCCTCCCAGCAGAAGTTTCATCACAGACACCCCCCATTCCAATGTATAATTCATCCAATCTTTGAATAGGCAACACAATGGAGGCAGTCACGCATGGCAGTCTGTGCCACATCTACAACCCCAAGCATTTCTCTGGAGGACCTATGGGAACATGCCTGTGCCTCCATGATGGCTTGAAACATACATTGAGTGGCACGGGAAGACACACCTGGATCAGGTGGAATATGGAAAGCAGACCTCCTCCGAGCACCCTTAACAACCCTCCTGCATGGCACATTGCCCACACTTTGGCTATGGCCACAGTCATCAGGCACTGAAGCTGCAGCAACCACACTTCACTGATCAAGTGTCTCACCCTCCACCTGCCCATTATTTGAGGGCTCACTGGAATGAGTTTGCATAGGCCTCCTGGCTGTGTCTGATAGAATTATACGGGGTGGCTGAATGTCAACCTCAGTGTCAGATTCAACCTCTTCACCCCCCCGACTGTACCTCTGTTTGGCCACCATTATCATCAGAGTCTGCTGATACTCTGACATCAGGTGGTAAGAGTCATACACTTCCACTGTTAGGATCATTTGTGATAATACCCAAGAAACACAGGAAATACATTAATAGTTACACTACTATAGTCAAATGCATGATAACAAACTAACAGTGATGCCACTACTACAGACAGTACAACAATGCACACAAAAGTCCTGACACCCACATCATACATATGGATAAAATGTATATATTTCTTTGAACTGCTCATCATCACTGACAAAAAAGATATTTGACTTACCATGTGCAGTTGATGCCATGCTTCCCATGGACTATGGTCCTGGAAAAAGGTAAGCAAAAATTAAGGACAACATCATCACAATTAACAGTAACACAGGGGAGTACAACTTTTTGCCCTTTATATGTCCATTAACTATACTTTCAACAAGAACCTGGATGACAAGTTGAACCAAATCCCAAGTGTAATCAATCAGAATTAACTGTAGCAATCAACAATCCCCCAACCAATTTATTGTTAAACAGAATAAACGTATTGCTGTAAATATTTTACTATACAAGAGTATTCAACAACTGAGATACATAAGCCTCCCTGGAAGCTTCTCCTGAGACATACTTACTGTCCCTGAAACAATAGCACTGATGTCAAGGACATACTGTTCTTCACTTTCCTGGCAGCAGTCTGGATCCCTGACAGTGGACAGGGACTCCTCATTTGCTGTTAGTAGTGGCTCTGTAGTAGGCCCCCCAGGTACCAATCCAATTGTAGGCCATTGCAGCTGCTATCTCTGTGCAGATGAGATCATGTCATTGGCCCTATGGTGCATCTGATCATATGTCCTGCTGTGGCTGGCAACTGCAGTCACATCAGCAACTATCTGCTGCCAAATTTGCATTTTGCCTGACATATCTCCATATCCGCTCTCAAGCAGAAAGTCATCATGTCACCTAAAAGCTTCTACAATGACCTGATTCTTAGGGTCACTGAAGGGGGGGGTTCAGGGATTGAGACACCTAGGTGCCATAGTCCTAGCTGACCGAAAACACATAGAAGGATAATACACATAAGTATCACATCACTAAAAAATCCCTGTTTTCAGATAAAACAGAAAAGGTAGCATTTCACTATTATCCACTGGAGAAATATAAAACAGTCAAGATATTTAAAATAGGAAAAACAAGAATTGTGTGGTTGTAACAAGTTACATTCACACACAAAGCAAGAATGGATGCAAAACAAGAAGAGTAACAATAACAACATATGCTTTTTTTGTGCCAAAACAGAAATACAGCTTTGCTTCTCCACACCCAAAAGAACAGGAAATGACACATTTTACTAACAAACCATTAGTGAAATGGTAAAGGTGCTATCAAATGAACTGTCCCTGAAACATATCTAGAGATTTAACACAAAACATTCCATTTTAAGCTGTTGCCAATCATGTATATCTGTGAAATGCTGTGACAAAGATGTCCGTGCCATCAGTACACTTCTAAGTAATGTGTACAGGTAAAAGTGGCATTTGTTAATTATTAAACAGATTTTTCTTAATGACATTTCAGCATATGCAGTATATAGCTGAAGAATGCAAGCATACCTTCTCAAGGTCATTATTCTTCAGTGCAGATATATTCCAAAGTAATGGCCTCTTCTGTGTTCTTCACATAAATGAGTCTCCTCTCCTTCAGGTTCCTTAGGTACGTGGTTGCCTTTTTATGGTGTAGATTCAGGACTGTGAGCATGGTAAAGATGCAATCATTAGAATTGCCGAATCCCAAATACTTGGCTCTGTGTAGCAGATATAAGCATAGTGCAGGCACTCCTTCACTGTTTGTTGCTAATATGATTACTGGTAGAGAGAAGGAAATCACAACAACAATGCAGACTGGGCTAGCTCCAGTGGGTGTGTCAGGTTAGACTTACAAAGTGAAGTAATTTTATCGAGGTTGGAAATGTAAGTAAGTAGCACACAATTCACAGGTTCTGTTCATTAACATCCAACCTCCCCTTCATTTGTTGACAACTGTATATTATTGTCATTTAATATCTTCACACATTTTAAAGATAATGACATAGAATGCCTTACAGACTGCATGTCTCAGATTCGGGGTCAGATAAGACAAGAATGAGCAGCAAACACAGAGAGGTAAGACACAGCTGTATTTATGCAAGCAAGATTCATAAATGGTTTAATGATCACTCAGTGTACCACATTAGAAATTAATACATGTACAAATAACTGTCATACAGTTAGCACTGTGAATGATGTTCCAGTTGGTTGCAAGCAAAATGATTTCAGTTCCCTGCTGCAAAACTGTTTGTGTGGCAAAGAGGGATAAGGCACAATTACTGTGTTCTGCAGGTTCAATGGACTGAAAGTAGAAATCCAGACCTATGTAAAAATATTTCTTGTGTCCTAACAAACGTTTTGTAGTGTTTATTTCATAGATTGAATTTTTCCATTTCAACTACTTTTCCCTTTTATTTTTATATATTTTTTATTTTGCCAGTGATTGAGTGGTATGCAGCTTAGCACAAACAAGGGGAAAGAAGGGAATGAATGCCAGATTTCATTGTGTTCATCTCGTTTGCACAACACTTAGTAGTGTGCAAACCATAACTAATGGCCTGCACAGGAAGCAGACAGAACACCTGCAGACAGGGTATCTGTAAAAGTGTAAAGGTCAAAAAGGATAAATTCTTGCAATATTTGCTTTCCATTGTGCAATGCCACTAAGCAACACTGTGTGGCAGTTAGCAAGGTTTCCAACACCTGCAGTCATCAAACACCTGCAGACAAGACACAGTCAATAATTGAAAATGGACACATTCAATTAATTTGGTTGGGCACCGCACAGGAAATTATGGAGGTATCATGTAACTAGTTCTGTGGAAGCAGGTGTAAGTGTAGGGCTGGAATACAGATGGTCTTGGGTTCTAATAGAGGGTGTGCAACCTATTTTTACTGTTGTGTCAGTGCAGTTTATAGCAATGAACTGAAAAATATACAAGTATCACTTCAACAGGTGTAAGTGTAGGGCTGCCATACACATTGTCCTGGGTTCTAATAAAGGATATTCCATATATTTTTATTTCTTCATTTCCTATTAAATTATCTCTATAACACTTTAGATAGTGGAGCTGATATAAATTATATGTATGAAGGATAAGACACCCTTATTGTGTTTTCAGATGTATGGCTGAGGATATGCTGTCTATACTGTACTATATTTCTGTAAGTATAATTTTGCTATCTGGACTTGGATAGCCTTCACAATTAAATAAGACACATGCACAACTGGATCTATGTACAAAAACTTTGTCAGGTCACACACATACATGTAAGACCTCAAACTGTCACCTGTATTTATAAATGATCCCTGGTTATGTGTGAACAGCACTTCTTTTGTGGCAAAGATGGAGAATTACCACTGTGGAAGAAAATGTTTTGTCCTTTATGTCTAGGTTTGAATCCACACTTTAAAAATCAATGTTACCAGTGTATAAAGTCAAAAAACAAATGGGTCAAGTCATGAATGTATGCCTCCAGTGCATGTCTGCAAACTTAACTCACCTAACAATTACCTTCCAATTTTCAATATATATTTCTAAGCTACAATAGCAAACATCCCTCAAACTAATGCCAAGGGTCATATTAACATTCTAATTAAAAGAAATACTTTCAACCTGTTTGGCACTGCTTCTCTCCACTTAACACTACTCAACTGTGGTTGGCATCAATACTTGGGGGTTTGCACACTACCAGTAAATGTGATAATGGGAAAAGGCAGGAAACCATTCGTTGCCATTGCTCTAATTCAGGTGTTAGACATGTCTGGAGTTAGAGGTAAAGATGCCCAGTTTAGGGCACATATATAGGGTGTTCAGCAGTCCAGGATATTTATTGGACTGCTGGTAAAACACCACAGCCAAAGGCTTCTGCACGGGGACTATTCTGGCTCCCAGTACAAGTCCAAGACTTGGAGTAGTTTTGCTCAGGCTATTGGCATCCCACACAGTGGAGACCAGTGTAGGCTTCATTTTATTGACCTACAGGGGGATCAAAAGGGATACCCTCAACCAGTGGTTGACTGAAGTTCAAACTGCTGACATCCCACAGCTGTGTAAGTATGATGATAATAATAGAGTATTTGTAATATATAGAAAGCTAAATATAGGTAAGACTGTTATGCATAATGCTCTTCTATTATTTTCTGTTCTTTCCACTGTTAATGCCAAAACAGAGTTTAATACATGGGCCCATGCTGATCAAATGTAGGGACTGAGGGAAGCAAGTGGTATGTATGCAGCACAAGAGAAGTATTAATATAACTTTAAAAGTTAAAAATAGATTTTTTATACAGTTGGGGCAAATTGAGCATGCATATCCTAACTATAAAGGCAAGTATGCATGCATTAGTCTGTAGCACAAACCAACTTTAGGAGTCAAGTATAAGACTGTAGTCAGAGGTTGTGGGTTCAAATACCATGACTAACAACTATACAAAACTGCATTTCTTTAATAATATTATATAAAATTAAATTCCATACAAGTGGAATAAATGCCCTGCTTTTAACTGTAATTTGTATAATTGGACCAAGCATATGTGTAATATATGCACATTTCAAGGATTACTTTCAGCAATCTGTAGTTGTAGTGTATAGCTGTTAGGACGTATACTTAAATATAATACTTCAGATAAAATAGTTGCATAATTGTGTTAATGCATTGTATGTCACATATGATTCTACTAATTTTATCTCTCTCTTCTTTCACCCAAACCCTTATCTCTTTTTTTATTATGTGTTATCAAAATGTCTCTATGTCAATGTCATCCATCTGTAACAAATCATTAAATGCCTCACAGCACAGTGAGGTAGGCCAGCCACACTCCACCAACTCCAGTACTGCTGCCCAGCATGCCTGGGACCCAAACTGACAACAGTGCCCCTGCTGCCCCTGCACTACCTGCACTCTCCGGTAGTACTCTCCAAGCAACTGGTGCTGTGGTACCCTCTGGGAGCAGTGGAAGAGGTAATGATTTTATCACTCACCAGGAGATGCCAGGATTGGTGTGTAGGGTTGTGTACCGCACCATTGGTGTACACCTACACTGGATGGAGGGGCTTCTCTCCCTCATGGTATGTAGGAGAAGAAGACATCAAGCACTCCAGGGGACAGTGATGACAGTCCAGTGGGTGAGGTCTAGATTTTCACTGTCTCCTTGTTTGATGGACATGAGCTTGGGTTGTCCCCTGCCTCACCCCAATCATGGTGACACAAAGTTTTGTGTCCCTCACCATCCCCGTGTCTCATCTTGCTTGTCTTGATTGTTTGCATTTGCTTCCTCACCTACCCAACTTACTTGACCCAAAAATATCAATGCCCCTTACCCAGCATTCCTCTGTTACTGAATTAAAAAAATTGGCACCTGTCCCACAAAAAAAAAAAACATTGTCCCATACACAGCTCTCCATTTTGCACACATGTCTTCTTGACACACTTGATTCAGTTCAATTGGCTATACAACATGATTGCATTGTTGCCATCCCTCTTTCTGGAGGTGACAGTCCAAATTCAGCTAATATTCTGTACATATTTTCATTTTTCACTGTCAAAGAAATGGATAGCTATGGTTCTTTCCTACTGCCCTCCCTCACATTCCTGTATTGCTTTTCCTTTGTTCTTCCCCCTGCTTGCTCCCCTTGAACCACTTTCATATCTACCCCAACACCTATAATCTGGTCAAAAAATAGAATCTCACACAACACACATAAGTATCAGGAAAAAGCAATGGATCCCTTCACGTTTAGCCTATTTGTGTGGAGTTTGGTATTGTGCACCAATGCCAAATGATGGTAAGCAGCTTTACAGTGCTGTGGTTACCTCCATGCAATGCTGCGTAACCCCGCTGTGCTATGTCAATAATACATGCTGAATGTACTATAAAGAATAATGTCATTAAATTATCACTGTTTATTTAAAAGTATTACATACACCTGGATTCAAACCCAGTAGCATCTGAGCTCAAATGTATCAATGCATTTTTACCTGCTGCCACAGAGTCAGCTAATCAGCAGTTTTGTTTCATACACTCAGTACTAACTCTCAGACTTTTAGCAGTGTGGCTCATGTTTGCACACTGCTTAACTATGCACAAACAGGGTAAGTAATGGAAATGTGTATCTCACATGCGCAAACACTTTGCCAACCATCGTGTGAACTCTCTACTCACCGCTGAGCTATGCAAAGTCTCTATTACCATGTATTAGTGCTGTTTACTGTTCATTTACTCTTCATGCCATGAAACTACATGTGGAAACATAACCAAATGAAGGTCCTATCTAACAATATATCACTGCAGCCCTGGTCTCTTAGTACTTGTTCACAAATACAACTACACTACATGAATTAATAACAAATGTGTGATCTGCAACACACATCAATATGGTAACATGCAGAACTAGAACTATCTTCACAGTTGAAGATGCCTACACATCCATCAACTGACTCTGGGAACTATCAACCCATAAACCTAATGAGCCTTATCTGCAAGGCTAGGGACAGAATCATCATAGATCTTATCCAGATGAACAGAGGTGACCTTCAGACTCTTAACCCAACCCACTTTAGCTTCATCCAAGGTAGATCTTGCTTATTAAACTTAGTGGACTTCTTTGAAAATGTCACCAAAGCCCTGGATGAGGGAAAAACAGTACATACCACCTATCTTGATTTAGCCAAGGCCTTTGGCACAACCCCCCATTCAGGTATCATAGAGAAACTCTCCCATCTGGGGATTAACCCATACATTACTAGATGGGTAGCCAACTGGTTAACCAACTGAATGCACACTGTCAAAGTTGGGGAATCCACCTCCATCAGTAGACCAGTTACAAGTGGAGTACCACAAGGATCTGTGCTGGGCCTTCTACTGTTTGGAAACTATTTCTCTGAAGTCCAGGTGAAGGTAGCTGGCCTGTGGCTTTCCATGTTTTCAGATGACTGTAAATTGGTCACAATAATATAAAGTCCCCCAATGATATTAACATATTACAGAAAGGGCTGACACAGACAAATGATGGATGACAAACACATGGACTGAAACTTAATGCAGAAAAATTCCTCATTATCCCCTTTGCTAAAGAAGTAGCCCCTGCTAATTATGATATAGATAGCAACCCTCTTAGCTCAAACTCAGTGATGCAAGACTTGGGAACACAAGTTGATACTAATCTAAACTTCAATCACTATGTGTCGATACTGATAGGAAAAGCATTCTACACTGTGCACCTCACTGTACTCTACCCTAATCAGACCACTAATTGAGTACAATGCTTCCTTCTGTATGTACCTCACCAGACACCTGCAGCAACTAGAGAGACCACAGAGGTTTCTAAGCAAGAGGATCCAGGGCTTCCAAAACATGATATACATGGAAAGACTGAAATTCATGTCACTGTACTCAGTATCATACAGGCTGCTGACAGGCAACCTGTACTGGGCCTACAGAGCAGTCTCGCACCCTGACGTAATGGAAATTATGGAGATCTGCAAATCAAATGAGACAAGAATAACTTGCTCCAGGGATTTCAACCTAGTCTGTGACATAAACAGAACATGATAGAGAGACAGATATATCTCCCAGCAATTGCTGCTCCTCTGGAATAGGCTCCCACTCCATGTGAAGTAGAGCTCCTTGATGTCCCTATTCAAGTGTAACCTTGACAGCTGGATTAGTGGCTGTAAATTCAGCCCGGAGTGGAACTTATATCACTCATGGACAGAGGCAGTCGGTGCTGATCACAAAATTGCTCTGCCAACAATGACCATCTAACTATGGTCAATAAGGGTACTTGGGTTTATACACAGCTAGGCCTGTAAAGGTCCTAGGTCCATTAGTTGAGTAACCTACTATGAACCTATATAGGCCTCCCAACATCTTCTCTCCAACATCCACTGCTGATGTCATCCACTATAAGTTGTCCTGCAGCCTTGTAAAAGTCAGACTTCTGCCATGGTGCTTGAATAAAGTACTGAGTTCTGTAGTCTGTGTACTTAAGTAGGGTGTGTGTGTGTGTGCGTGTGTGCGTGTGTGTGTGTGTGCGTGTGTGTGTGTGTGTGTGTGTGTGTGTGTGTACTTGCTTGACATTAGAGAGAGCCTTTTGCACCAGCATGTGGGACACTGCTATTACCATTTTCTCCTCAGCAGACACTGCTGATGTCATCAGCTATATCTGATTTGTGGATGTAAACTGTTCCCACCAGGGCAGTGTCAGAGACTGACCTGGAGGCCAGACAGAAATCACCTCATCCTATACAATACAGATTACAATGACATGGCTTTCTATCTATCCACATATGCCAGGGCATGGTTTGTAGGCCCTGTGTTTTCTTGGTGAGAAACACTTGTGGTCTCTACAGCTGCTGCACGTGTCTGCTGAGGTACATGTCAAAGGGAGCATTATGCTCTATTAGTATTTAGATGAGGTTCAAGTACAATGCTGTTACATACTCCTCAGAACCTAATATGATGGCATGACTTATGATGTGCACAACATAGGCCTTCAATACTACTGTGGACACTTGGTGGTCAGAGTTCAGATTGCTATCCACGTGTGCTCCCAGGTGTTGCATTATTGGGCTTCAGCATAGTGGGAGTGTTGTCAATGCTGTAATTAGCAGGGAATTCTATTTTGCAGAAGGACAAAATGACAACATTTTGCATTTATTTCTAGACCATGTGGCTTTGTCATCAATCATTTGTCTGTGTTAGCCCCACCTGTATTATGTTAGCATCATTGGCGGACTTAATTATTGCACCCAATATGCAAGAATTAGCAAATGCAGTAAGCCAAAGGCTGTATATTTTAGTTTGAACTGCCAAGAAATAGATTCCAGACAGTAAAGGGCCAAGCACATATTCTTGGGCACGTCAATTGTGACACTTCTAATAGTACAGGCTGATTCACCTACTTTCACAGTTTGTGTTTTGTAGAGGACCCAATTGGTTACTCTTCTAGTGATGTAAGGGTTAATTCCCAGCTGGAATACTTTCTCAGTGATACCTACATGGAGGACTGTGTCCAAACCCTAGGCCAGATCAATATAGGCAGTATGCACTGTCTTACCTATAGATTGTGGGCAATCATTAATTCCAGCTGTGATATTAGTATAATGCAGGCAGTATCAACACCATGGCAACTCCTGCAATGAAACAAAAACATGGGTGGATTTGTTACATCATGAAAACAAATGCACAACACATGGATAATGTAGACATCACACTATATAATAAGTTTAATAATTTCTTCACTGAGACTATCCAGGTCCTAGCCAGTCAACTACCTAGGTGTTCCTCTAACTTACAATTTTCCATTCCCAGTACCCAATTCTCCTTTAGCCGCCTTCAAGTCTCTACATCTATTATCTGTTCCCTAATCAAAAAACTAAAACCCACAGCCCCATCTGCTGACCATCTCCCTGCTGAGTACCTGCAAAAAGCTGCAAACGTCATAGCGTATCCCATTTCCATTCTAATCAACCATAGCATATCAGAAGCTACAGTTCCCTCTCTCTGGAAAACATCTCATGTCATACCTCTCCATAAAGGTGGTAGCTCCACCAAACTCTCCAATTATAGTGGTGGGAGGTTGGCATAATGGTTAAGGTGCTTACCTTAGAAACACAAGGTGCAGGGTTTGATTCTGACATGGGGTAACTGGCTAGGCTTAAAATTGCCCATAAGGGCAGTTAGCCTAGTTTTAACTTATGAACCTATGAACCTATAGGCCTACAGCTATCTTATCACCACTGGCTAAAAGTATGGAAAGGTGCATCCATAAGCAGCATCTGCACTATCTAATCCACAGCCACAGCCCTTCTGAGCGTCTCTGATGATATTAACTATAACAGAAAAAACAATAGACCATTCTCAGCCCTTTTTCTAGATCTCTCAAAGGCTTTTGATATGGTTAACCACCAACTACTTATTTCCACCTTGAAAGCAATTTCCTTAGACAATCATTCTATCCAGTGGTTCCAATCATAGCTCTGCAATAGACAACAAGCCATCCTATGGCAAAATAAACTATCCAACCTCCTTCCCAATACCCTTGGAGTCCCCCAGGGATCTATTCTGGGTCCTCTTTTGTTTTCCATTTTTATCAATGACCTCCATTTAGCCATTCCAAATGCTAATTGCATTCAATACGTAGATGACTCTACTTTAATCTGCTCAGCCACCGCCCAAGCAGTATTGCAGACACTAACCCAAAATAGTTTTAATATAGTCAAAAACTGGCTTTCTGAGCATCGACTAATTTTAAATCCAAACAAAACTAAGCTCCTACTTTTCTCTCCCACCCAAAGATCCTCTGTTTTACCCTTTTCTGTAAAATCAAATAATGGTACCACAATATCTCCCAATATGTGCACAAAACTTCTTGGAGTTTTGATTGATAAAAGTCTCAAATTCGATAAGTTTGTCAACCAAACTATTAAAACCATTCACAAAAAACTTGGTACATTATATAGGATTAAACCTTTTCTTACCCCACCTGCTAAAATTGCCATAGCCCATTATCATCTACTCTCTACAATTTTCTATGCCTCCCCTCTACTTACCAACTTAAACAAATGTGATCTTAATAAACTCTCCATATGTTATAACCACATAGCTAGATTTGCCACTGGTATGCCTTACAGAACACATCACTGTAAGCACCTAAGCTATCTGGGCTGGCTAGAGTTGCCCAGCCTATTAAAGTACAACCAACTAATAATGTCTCACAAAGTACTTAACCAACCAGATAATATTCCTGCTCTTAAAAATATTATCTACCCCCACTGTAACTTTAGACCACTTTGTTCATCTAATAGACTGGTAGTCCAAACTGTTAAATCCAAAAACATTGCGGGTGACTCTCTGTTTGCCAATTCTTTTGGTAAAACTTGGAACTCATTGCCTGATGACATCACTTGAGAGACCTCCCTAACACAATTTAAGAAAATTCTCAAGCAGTATCTTAATAAACATTGGCTATGCTCTTGCTCTAAACCCGACTAAATTTTTGGTAATACATGTGTATTTATACTATGTAATGTGTTTTTATTAAGTGTGCAATATCTCAGTTATTTGACTGTATAACTCACATGTCTCTACTGAGCTTGTAAACTTTAAAAATATATTTTTTGTTATGCTTATTCTTGTAACTACTTTTGGAGCTTTTCTCCCCCGGCCTCTGTTGAAAATGGACATGTATCCAGTCAGACTTTCCTGGTCTACAAATGTAAAATAAATAAATAAATGTGACCTGTGTCCTGGGTCAGATGGTATGTAGAATGTCCACCAGCATGTGAAGGACATCCACATCACAGGCCATCATAACTCCACAGTTCACAGCCTTCATCACACCAACAACTGAGTACAGTGCACCCTTTTTTATGTAGGTCCATTACACATCTTCCAGTGATGTGTAACTGAAGTTCACCACCTTTGCCACAGTGAGATGCCGCACATTGTATTGGCCATACTTAGGTATTCTTTTTGTTGCATAAACATTACTGTCTGATGCTGTGGAACCCCCATCAAGTTGTTACACCAGATGCATGTATGATACTTATTCTAGTGATGCACATAGTACATACATTGCTGTTCGACAACATTGATGGTATGGATAACATTCATGACAGTGTGAATTGTGCCATATATATATATATATATATATATATATATATATATATATATATATATATGCCATGCACACTAGTCAACTAGCCTGTATTGATCATAATGTCACATGCAGGTATAGTAGTGTCCCTCCTAACACCTCCAGCAGATGTTACAGTGTTAGGACAGTGTGCATGACTGCCCTCATAGACTTCTGACATGTTATAATGGGTATACAAATGTGTTTGTGCAGAATCATCTCATCACTTAGAAACACATATGTTATGTCAGAGACATGGGATTACTGTTGGTATTATTCTGATATTGCCCATGATTGTGCACGTTTCTTTTACTGTTGTCCATGAGCCTTTACCTGTGTTCCACTTGTTGGAGACCTCTGCTGAGATTGCACTCAGATTAAGGCAAATCAGTTTGCACAGCTTCACAATATGCACACTACAACTGTATATTAACATCCTTGATAGATGTCCTTTGCATGGTTCATGTAAGGAAGCTTATCTCACAAAGACATCTTCTCCTTGTTATGTCACCTTGTGTGAAAGTCACATAATACACATTTTCACTGTGCAGTCCATACTGTACCATACTGATATGTGATTGGTGTTTCTGCTACAACTGTCTTTCATTGACATGCTGTCATCTGCTGTACATTAGGTTGTTTCACCTGTCCTCTTTCCCTGTATTCACTCCGACAATTCATCTGTGTATCCCTATTCAATACACACACTTCCCTTTAGTGTCTATTTTAAATTGCAGCCCATGTACTCTTACAGATCATTTACACAACTTCTGTACAGAATGCCTGGAATGGGATTTCACAATACTCTGCACTGTATACACCATCCTGTACTATGTTTGGACAATATACATACCTATATGTTAAGCCCTGCTAATCATTGTGGCATTCTGCGCAATTCTGCTAGCCTACTGTGCTCTGAGTTAAACAGGTCTGCTATGCATGTTGCTTTACACAGTTTCCTGGCCGGCAACACTGTTGCCAGCCATGAAACAGCATCTATTTATGTTTAAATGGGGTGTACAGCATGAATATGTAATTAGCGCTGCTGCTCACCACACATCACTGTGCACACACATAAAGTCCATGTAGGCTTCATGCGAAGCCTCCACAGATTTTATTGAATCACAGAGTTCATCTATAATATATGTAGAATAAAAAAATGTTAATATAGTTAGTTTTCTTTCTATGTTTGGTTGTGTCTTAAAAAAGGTGTTAAAAAAATTACTTTCATACCAACCTCAGATATATAACCTGAGAGCCTTATCATGTCTCTCTTCATATGACCCAAGGAAGTGTGTCTCAAATTATTCATTCTCACATGCATAATAACCATGCCATATGTGTACTTGGAGTGATGGGACTTGAAGGCTCTCATGGTATGGTGAATCCTGGCAGCTGAGAGGCAGCTTACCATCATGTTTTCCTTGCTCATCATGGTGAATGGTGCATCTGTTTATCTCACTATACAATCACCTATAACTACAGTGTTAACAGGTGTATTGGCGGTGCCATGTTTTAAGGCCATTGGCTTGCCAGTTGACTAACCCATTTTTTCTTCTATATTGTTGTTGCTACAAGTATACTGTTTGCTTGTAAACATGTTGCTGAGTAGTTTGTTGACAAAACCTACATTCTAAAGGTCTTTGTGGTTTGGGCAGGTATTTCCTGAGTACTCAGAATAAGATGGCTTATTTGTATATATACAATATGGTGGGCATAGGTCTATGAGGATGATGTCAATACTTTCAGTATATTTTGGTGAGAGGCTAGCCTCCAAAATTAATATGTGCTTTGACATCTCACACATTGATTCAGCTATTGGTAAAAGCAAATGGAGAAATGTAAGCATGAGACAGCTGTTGCATGGTGCCAAGTACTAGTAGGCTCATTATAGGTAGTGATGGAGACTGTGATATCATTGTCCTTAGGATGTTGCATGTATAGTTGCATCAATTAAGTTACTGTTGGAAAAGAATGGCTATGTTTAGATGGGGAGTTGAGAAGGTTAACTAGCAAAGTATTGCAATACAGTTTGTAAAATACAAGAAAGTTTACTACAAGTATAACCACAGTTGAAGGATTTCACAGGTGCAAAAGGGAAACAACAACCTGGAATGGTTTACATAAATAGTAGGTATGCAAGTGCTGAGAATGACTTAGCTTGCTAGTTTTGTTGCCACAACAATAGCAATAGCAATAGCTGGAAAATACAATTACAGAAAATAATAGCAAGTTGGTGAATACAGTATGAATGTCTGTTGCTTGGTTGCTTCCAGTATATTATTACAAGCAATATGCAAATGCAGTTATACTGAAGACAGTAGCAACAGTTGGTGAATATTCTAAGAGCAACTTAACATTATCAATTTGGCTTGGATGCCACAACAGCAGAGAATTACACAGTCAGTATTAACAAATACAAGTAAAAGTACAATAAAAGCTGTTGGATGACAAAATACAATTGCAGTTTAAGCAGTAACAATTAGCAAATACAGCATTATTGGTGTGCAGCAACAGTTTTATAAATATGTAAGTGCAGTGAAACCAGACAGCTGCTGGCATATAGCAAGAACAAATTATTTAAAGAACTCTGCAAGAGTTCTATGGAACAGCTGTTTGTACAAGTGTGTTCAGCTGCATACAGCTATGTGCAACTGTGCACAGCTATATGCAGCTGTATGCTAAACTGACTAGGTTTAGCACATGGAGATTCATGCAATACATGGTACCACCTCTGCAGAACCAGATGGTGCAAATGTTCCATCAATAAATCATTCTCAACAGTGTGCTGCCATGCCTCCAACTGTGTATCATTTCTGAGGTATAGTGGGATTTAGTTTGTGGGCAAAGAGAAGTAGTCTTCCTTGGGTGTGCTTGTATAGTCCCAAACCAGCCAAATAGAGTGGTGACATCTGCAAACCCACCAAGTTTAAACCAACAACTGGAACACATAAGCCAATTAAAAAAATCTGCTACTGTAGACAATAGCAATTTTTGCCTAGGCTTTTGAGGGCAGATCTATGCCTGGCATACATGGCATTGTCAGACCCCACTCTGATGGACCTCCTGCATATCCACAAAACAAACAGTACCAGAATTACCCATTCGAATGACTTAAACATTGCCTGTGATATAAATAATACCTGCTAGAGAGATAGGTGTGTATCCCATAGACTATCCCATCTATGGAACAGTTCCCCATCCATGTAAAGCAGAGTTCCTCCCTAATCCAATTCAAGTGCAACTTGGACAATTGGATGGGAAACTGAAATTCATCTCTGATTTTGTCTCTGATGCAAACAGGTAACCTATAAATGGTTCATCTTCCAGGCCCATGCTTACACTTATCAAGGGTAATAGAACTTGTCAGAGATTTGGGATGCATGGCTAGCCTTAAAAAGGCCCTTGTGGTCATTAGCCTAGTAAACACCTATAAACCTATAAGGAGAATAAGAGAGTTTAGTGTCATAAATGGTAGAAATGCAATGTTGTTGGAACACTTAACTGTGACTCTGTAGCAGTGGTATATGCCTGCAAATACCCATGTAGTCTTGTATACATAGGCCAAACAAGTAGAAAATTTAAGATTAGTCTCCAGAAACATATTAAAAAACATTAAAAATAATAATGAAAGTAGTCTGGTTGCAAAATGTTTTTTCTCAAACAGAGTGATAGTAACTTACTACAAGCTACTACTTCACAGAGTTTTAATCACCAGGGCTAGTTATAGAATAAATGTTTCTCTCTTATATAAAGAGATGTTGTTCATATTTAAATTTGATACAGTACAACCACATTGAAAAATTAATTATCAAGGAGCTGCTTTCTGTGGTGGATCCGAAGTCTTCTTAAGACACTAAGGTCTTGCTGGCTGGATTCTGCTGAAATCAATGTCTAGTTATAATTGCATTCAGAGTCTGTTGCCCACAGAAACTTGCAGAATATACACTGATGCAGCACCAAACTCTGTCACTTTTAAAAGCAGTAATTAATAAATAACTTTTTATAACAAACCACACATACTACTGTTGCAGCTTTAGTTACACTGTACCACTTTACTTCTCGATCAGCATAGAAGATAACTTTCCTGTACAAAATACCTCTCCTAAAAATTCATTTGCTATAGTCTCTTTATAGTGGTTTGACATCCTGTTTTTCTCCTTGGTATTCTATTTTGATCTTTGTATGAAAACATCTGTTTGCTGGTGTTTGCAGAAAAATATGTTTTCATCCTGTAGAGAAATAATGCTGGTATTGTCTTTATCCATTCAAACTTCCTTGCTTAAAAGTGTCATATGATAGAAACATGTACAGATTGTTTTTCTGTTGTCCATTCTTTAAGGAAGCAGGTTAGCTTTCTTACTGACAATGTGAAATGTATAGATCCTGTTTTTTACATTTTTGCTAAGTCTGTAAGAGGTCAGCTTTCTTGCTGACAGTGTAAAATGCATACATTCTTGCTAATTCTATAGGAAAACATGTCCATTAACCAAATTCCTTATTTTTCAAGCCACAGTAATTTAGTATGGATGCTAATTGCATATCGCTAAACTCTATTTCTACATTTAAGCAAGCATTATTTTATACCAGATTTATTTTGCATATTTGTACTTTCAACCTTAATACCTTGTTGAGCATATTCTTACAATTCCCTCTTTTTATTTTAAAACATACTCAAAACACTTTATACTGATATGTATTTTTGATCAGATTATATAGAAAACACATTAGGAAACAAAACTTTAGTCTTCTTTTGATACAAGTCAAAATGCAATTTTACATATTTAATACAATGATATCAAGTATTACTACTAAAACTGAATGTATCTAACCACTTTTCCTTTTTACAGACCATTCTGTGAAAATATTTCACCAGTTATGGGCTATGTCTGCTTTAGTTTTATTTTTAACTTGATTAATTTATTCTTTTGCAATCACAGAATTTAATTTCTGACTTAGAACTTTTTTAGTAACTCTTTGCAACTGTTGAATTAACTGTTTACTTTTATTATCATTTTATACCAAAAGATTAGAAATAGACTAATATCTAAAAGAGACAAAATTATGTGCTACTGCAAACATTATTTAGTATACAGTTTCAATGTCATTTTAACTATAACATTGTGGTCATATTTCTGAACTGCCCATTAACACCTTGGTTGACAGTGAAATTAACATATTAAACACCTTGGTAAAGTACTGAACTGGGCTTAGATAATAAATATTTGAGTGTAATTATTTCTGTATATTTAATACTTGAGGATTTAAAAAAACACAATTTATACAGTAAAGAATGCTATGTACATATTAGTCCATTAGCTGTATGAGTACAATATTTTAATATAGTTTACCTCTAACTGGGGTAACCAATACTGGTACTGATAAAATGGTGGTCCAAAAACTAGTGATAAAATTGCAACTAGTAATAAAAACTACAACTATAATAACATTACAACTTGACAAATTAATTTTGAACTTGTTACTTTACAATGTGTTCTATACAGTATATCTACACAGACGATCTGCTACTGATGCATTTCAATCTAGTGGGTACCCTGGACCCATTTTTTTAAACACAGCTCTCCACACACATTCATTGCTAGACATTAATTTAATTTGTACTGAATTCTTCTGTGTTTGTACATACAAAGACTGTAAAGTACATTTAGTCTAATCAACAGCAAGCAAAATCTTGGAAAATTCTTATGTCTCTTTAGAAGTATCTAGTGGAATTGCCACCAGAGGCAACTACATACCCAGCAATTAGAAACATTTATAAACCTTTTACAGTGGTGACAGGGCATAACTGTTCAACATCTGAATATAATGTAAACATATTAACTTTTCCTGGTTCTTTACCATAAAAATGTTTGTCTGTACAGGCTAGTCTTTGAATAATGGCATGCATTTTTATAACATTGCACACAGAAAGCAGTTTCACATGATTTACACAATAAACACTTGTCATACCACACATGGTTTTCTTTGAAATACCAGTCAAATATTGTAATACATTTGCATAATGCCTTACTATTAACTTGCCCTAATAAGGTTTTACATTTACTAATGTGCTGTGTATACCAAAATTGCAGTTTACTCCATATTTTGTCTGATTGTTCTGCTATATTAAGAGTAAAGCTTGGCTTACACCTGCTTGAATTCTGTCTAATAGCATCCATACTAAAAATGTGACACAGAAAATTGTCTTACCAGTTAGCAAGAAAACAGGTGATCAGGCTGTTGTTGCAGATGGCTGGAAATGTTTTGGAGTCACTCAAGAAACTGGTGAAACACAGCAGGCAGCGAATTGCTGTGAAAAGTAGATGTCCATCTTTCCTGGAGAATTTATGGCACTGAGACTTTCCTGCATTGCAGGCTCAATCTGGATTCAGACGTCTGAGAAACTTTACTGCTACAAGCTGCATAAACTGGATTATTTCTGTTTAGGATTTACACATATGTACAAATGTTAGTTACTGCGATTTGACTGAAGTGACCCTCTGCAGGCATCACCCCTCCCTCTATTTTTGAATGCTGGCTAGGCTCACCATTGAAAATTAATTATCAAGGTGCTGCTTACTGTGATGGATCCGAAGTCTTCTTAAGACACTAAAGTCTTACTGGCTGGATTCTGCTGAAATCAAAGTCTACTTATAATTGCATTCACAGTCTGTTGCCCACAGAAACTTGCAGAATATACACTGATGCAGCACTAAACTCTGTCACTTTTAAAATCAGTAAGTAATAAATAACTTTTTATATCAAACCACACATACTACTGTTGCAGCTTTAGTTTCACTGTACAACTTTACTTTTCGATCAGCATAGAAGATAACTTTCCTGTACAAAATACCTCTCCTAAAAATTTCATTTGCTATAGTCTCTTTATAGTGGTTTTACACCCTGTTTTTCTTCTTGGTATTCTATTTTGATCTTTGCAAGAAAAGATCTGTTTGCTGGTGTTTGGAGAAAAATATGTCTTCACCCAGTAGAGAAATAATGCCGGTATTGTCTTTATCCATTCAAACTTCTTTGCTTAACAATATCATATGATAGAAACATATACAGATTGCTTTCCTGTTGTCCATTCTTTAAGGAAGCAGGTTAGCTTTCTTACTGATGAAGTGAAATGCATACATCCTGTTTTTTACATTTTTGCTAAGTCTGTAAGAGGTCAGCTTTCTTGCTGACAGTGTAAAATGCATAAATGCTTGCTAATTCTGTAGGAAAACATATCCATTAAGCAAATTCCTTATTTTTCAAGCCACAGCAATTTAGTATGGATGCTAATCACATATTGATAAACTCTATTTCTACATTTAAGCACACTTTATTTTATACCTTATTTACTCTGCATATTTGTACTTTCAACCTTAATACCCTGTTGAGCATATTTTTACACACATGGTTTAAATAATGAACATAGCTAGAATAGTGTTTAATGCAACCTTTGCTTCAAAAAAGAATTTTTAAAAATGATTGATTTTTCTTTTCTATTGGATCATTTTGGGTGTTATTCTGTTATTTAACTGATTTGCTTTTTAGTTTAAGTTATTCTCCACTGAAGGCATTAATCAAGCCATTAGAGTAAATGACATGATTGAACTATAATTCATTTTTACTTTGTTTTTTTCTTACATTGTTGTATTTATGACACTAGGATTAGCTTGCTCTCACCTAGAGATTACATCTTATGTGCTTGAACTATAAGTTTTTATTTTGTTTCTTCATACATTGTTGCATTTATAACAATAGCATTATCCCCTTCTCTTGCCTATAGATTGTTTGCTAAATTAATTCTAACTACAAAGATTCACCACAGTGGAAAACATTATAGTTACTTTAAATAAAATAGACACTTTCTAGGTGTAGCAGGATTTGGTTTCCAGTCAAAGCTAAGAAGTCATTCTTAGTCATGTTTGTATAGTCACAGCTCAGCCTTGTAGAGCATCAAATGTGCCCCATCACACTGACTGCAAGCAAGCAATAATGCCCAACAGGGTGTGTGTTATTTGTAAATAACACCCACCCAGGAGTGTGGATGAGGGCCTCTACACCCCTGAAAGGGCATTATTACCCAATAAAACACACTGTGTACACATTGTGTATTTGACAGTGCTTTAGGAATACCTGCCAAACATCTTAAAATGAATGAATCATATCACAAATTCCATGCACAACTCAGAAAGTTCCTTTGTTGCAATGTCAAATACAATATTTCATTCTACTACAGATGTCACTTAGGTTCCACGTCTACTTCTCAGCTTTGCATAATTATTTTCACTAACACCATTTTGAATGATGTTTAGTTCTCCCCTTCTTCTCTTTATTCCTAAAATTATTTGCTTGGTTCTACTATGAAATGCCATTTTCCTGAAATTCAATGTTTCAAAAGAAAAAAAATGCCTGAAAACCAGAAGGGTGAAAAACTTTTTTTTCTTATTTTGTTGCAAAGAGTTACGCAACCCTGCACCCCTAGTGTGGGAGGCAAGCCCCTCCCAAACTTATATATACCAATTCCATGGTCACAACAACTCAGAAAGGGAAAATTAGATATTGCACCGACAATGATTTCCTGTGGAAAAAAGTGTTCAGGGTTGTGCTGTTGATCTTTTATTTTCTGCGTGCTTTTGACATTCATGCAATTTCTCCTCTCTTTTGTAAGGAAGCCATTTTGTCCTTCTCATTCACACTACTTTAACTTACTTGCAAGGCCCACTATCCTTCTCTCATTACTAGCTTACACCTTTTGTACATATTGGAAAATATATGCACACATTTTTTTTCATACTTCACCATTTTATTGGCTTTGTATCACAATCATAGCAGGTGGTAGGTTTGTCTAAACTATATATCTGATATAAAACCTTTCTTTGTAAACACCTGGCTGGCATGAAAAGGGTCAATTTAGATAAGTGCTTTACCCCAGAAAACAAATTTTAAATAAAAAAAAAATATGTAAGTAAGCAAGCAAATAATTTTTTTCTTTTCACAAGATGACATTTAATTTTGTTGTGTTGACACTTTATAACCATAGCATCAAATGAAATTCAGCAGCCTTCAGTTCTGATTTTGTAGCTGCTCTTGCTGTGTTGTCACAGAGTGGCACCTTTTCACATATTTAAGCTAGGCCCCTTAAAGTCAAATGCTTAGACTGCTTTTTCTTTCACTTTGAAGAAATGTTGTTTGCTTTATCAGATTTATAAGCATACACATTCACTAGCTGGGCCAATGGTGGTTTCATGTTTTGCAATGGTCATCAGAATGAATCTCACCGTTATTCTGCTGACATACACTTTTTTCACTGATTACACATGAAACACTAATGTTTCCGTGGTGGTATGGTGGTAGCATTGTTACCTCACAGCAAGAGGTTTTCCCGTTCGATTCTCGGCTTGGCTTGGGAGTGCCTTCTGTGTGGACTCTGCATGTCCTCCCCGCGGTTGGGTAGCGTTCGAAAGACATGCATTCGTAAATGGGTGTTCCTTCACTGAAAGTTGGGCATCGAGCTGGCACCTTGGCATTTCGTAAAAATCTACTGCCAATCATTAGCGGACCAGAGTTCCGCTGTGGCGATCCCTTACCGGGAAAAAGCCGAAAGACAAACAACAACACATGAAACACTAATTATGCAGTGAACTAAAAATAAGTCAGTAAATATATTTGTGTAATATCATAGCCTTTTTTGAGTTTTAGGTTCATAGGTTGATACTAGGCTATCGGCTCTAGGGCATTTATAAGCCTAGCCAGAGTGTGTTTGGCTTTCGCCACCCTTTTAGATTAGTTGACTGTAGGTCACAGAAGACGGCCCTTTTAAGGTTAGTTTACTGTGCCTCTGTCTAGTAGGGACACAGAAGAGATCCCAGGAGTAAACCTACAATCTCCCATCCACTCGTCAAGATTTCTCTTGAAGAGGGTCATTGAGGAGTTCTGCCTAACATGGACTGAGATTTTGTTCCAGAGTGAGGGGAGCCCCTGGGATATGAATCTGTCCCTCCAGCATGTCCTATTTATTTCTGTGCTGAGGTTTAAGTCCCTGGAGCATGTAGCTCTAAGGGATTTGGATTTCCTGAGGTGGAGCATGTCCATTAATTCTGGGTTGGACATGGCTTTATACGTCAGGCATAGATCACCTCTGAGTAGGCGGTAAGCAACTGAGTAAAGCTGGAGTTTCTTTAGCCTAACTGCGTAGGGCATCTGTTTGAGTCCCTTGATCATCTTGGTGAGGTACTTTTGGGGTCTTTCCAGTTGCTGCAGGTGTCGGGTAATGTACATCCCAAATGGGGCACTGTATTCAATTATGGGCCTGATGAGTGATGAGGGGGCACAATGACCTCTCTTGATCTAGATGTGAACCCTTTCGTGATAAGGTGGGCTATATAGAAGGTCTTTCTAACCACTTTGGCAATGTGATTGTCAAAAGAGAGATTGCTATCTACTTGGGTCCCCAAATCCCTAATTACTTCTTCTGTACTTAATGGATTACCACCTATGTGGTAATTTGTGGGCACTTTGTTTTTCCCAAAGGGGATGACTATGCACTTTTTGGCATTTAGCTTTAGGCCATGGCTCTGGCACCAGTTATCCGTCTCTGTGAGACCCTTTTGCATGATGTTTGTGTCTGTCGGCGAGTCGATTATGGCACCCAGTTTGCAGTCATCTGCAAACTTGGTCAGCCATAGTCCTCCCGTGTTAGCCTGTACCTCCGAGAAATATATACCGAACAAGAGAGGTCCCAGGACTGAGCCTTGTTGGACGCCACTTGTAACTGGTTTAGAGTCTGACATGGCACCTGCAATTCTGACCATGTGGGTTCTATCCCTGAGCCAGTTTGCAACCCATCTTGTGACATAGGGGTTGATATTTAAGCTGGTGAGCTTATTTATGATGCCCGAGTGGGGTATTGGGTCGAAGGCTTTTGTGAGGTGCAGGTAGGCTGTGTGGACTACCTTCCCTTCATGGCCTTGGTGACTGTTCCAAAGAAGTCAACCAGGTTCAAGAGGCAAGATCTGCCCTTAACAAAGCTGAATTGGGTAGGATCCAGTGTTTGGAGGTTCCCAATGTCTTTGTTTATGAGTTCCATGATGATACGCTCCATAGCTTTGCAGACCAGGCTAATCAGGCTTATAGGGCAATAGTTTCCGGGGTCCATTGTGGCACCACCTTTGTGGAGTGGGACCACTGTTGCTGTATGCCATTCCTTGGGTACATATCCTGTAGTAAGGCTGAGACTGAACAGTGACTTTATGTGAGGGTTCAGTTCTTCTTGGAGCTCGTGTAAGACGCAGACTGGGACACGGGCCGGTCCCACTGATGCTGTGTTTTTTGCTTTGGAGAGGGCAGCTCTCACCAGTGCATCTGTGATGTCAGGGAGGCTACACTCTGTTGGGATAGACATTTGCTCTTTTGGGGGGAAGGGAGGGAGAAGTTTGCACTGAACCTGTCTGCCAGGATGTTGGCAATGTCTGGGTTCAGTGTATTTTTTGTCATTTTGCACAAACGCAGAGCATATCTGGGAGTTGCCACCCAGGTTCCTGACATAACTAAAGAAGGCCTTGTGATTATCTTTAGCATCTTGTGCAATTTTTCTTTCGAAGCTGGCCTTAGATGATTTTATGAGGGATCGTAGTTTCTTGCTAGTACTGATCAGAGATGCCTTCCCTTTTTGGGATTTTGCTCTATCATGTAGTAGCTTCCTCCTTCTGTTGTATAGCTTATTTATGGCTGGGCTCCACCAGACAGGTCTCCTGCCTTTGGAGGAGTGAGTCTTGGTTTTATTTGGGATAGCACAATCCATGCATTCCTGTAGGTGTCCATAGAATGCATTTGTAAAGGATTCTGCGGTTTGGGCCGTATTTTCCATTGACCCGGGGGCTTTGAAGGATTCCACCTCAGTTTTGAGAAGTGTGAAGTTTGCTTTTGAGAAGTTCTTCACGTGGTTTCCTTGGCTGAGGGTGGGAACTGGATATGGATGTCCAGTGAGATTAATTTATGGTCAGATCTTACCAATGAGGGGTATACCTCTGGTATGGAACATAGAGTTCCCATGTTGGTGATGATCAGGTCCAATATGTTTTCCCCTCTTGTGGGAGTGGTGACCAGTTGTTCCATAGCATTTGAGTTTATAAATTCTAGGAACCATTGGGTGAGGGTGTTGGGGCTTGAGTAGTGCTCCCAGTCTATGTTTGGGTAGTTGAAATTACCCAATATAATGATGTTTGGAGAGACCTTCATATTCTCCAGTGTTCTCAGGAAAGCCGAGTGGGGTTCCTGAGTTTGGGAGGATGGTCTGTAGCAGGCTACAAACTGAAAGGCAGTTTTGCCCACTGTTAGTTGCACATGAATGGTCTCCAATGCTTCGTGCAGTGACACTAGACTTGAGGTGTGGGTATCTTTGATGAATATGGATACTCCTCCTCCTTTTGTGGTTTGGTCCGAGTTTTGGGGCTGAAAAGCATGGTATGAGGTATAACCTGGTAGTGCTGGGGTGCTCTCGGGAGCCTTGAACCAGGTTTCTGTTACTGCACAGATATCGATATTCTCCATACTGAGGAGAGCTTTGAGTGCATGCATCTTGACGTTTAGACTTCTGGCGTTAAGCAGCATTACCCTTAGTTTCTTTTTCCTTGTGTTGTCTATGGAGGTGGGTTTGTCTTTTGAGCCTTGCCTAAAAAGGCACTATGGGGGTGGCAAGAGCCTTAGCCAATATTCGAAAGCCCAGGGGTGACAGGTACAAGCCATCCCTAGTGAAGCTACGTGGCTTGTCGAGCATGTCATCCCAGGCTGACAGACACTGGATCCCCTTTGAATGACACCAATATTTTCGCCAATTGTTAAAATTGATCATTTTGTCTTTATACTGTGGCATCATTCTTGGTGAGGGTAAAATGCTACTCAAGGTCAGGGTCATACTGGCCTGGGCTACATGATCAGAGATCTCCTCTATGTCTCTTTTCATGTAGTCCAGGGAGGTACGTCTCAGGTCATTCACACCAGCATGGACAATGACAGAGTCATATTTGTACTTGCTTTCGAGTGACCTGAGTGCTTGTGTTATGTGGCAGATCCAGGCACCCGATAGGCAGCTTACAGTGACCTTCTCCTTGTTCAGCCTGGTGAGTGGTATGTCAGTGTGTCTGACAATAGAGTCACCTATTACAAGTGTATTAGGTGTGTTGTTTAGCCTTAAGGGCTGTGACTGTGTGGCACACTGACTTTGTGAACTATGTGATACATGGGTATTGTTGTGGGGTAGCAGTTGCTTGGATGTCTGCTTTGGAGGTCTCTGCTGCTTGGGCAGATTTTTATTTAGAGCCTCCGAGTATGTTTTTGTGTGTTTATGTGTTTGGGTTGCTGTTGCGATAGGTCCATGTGAGACTGGATTTGTGGTGTGTGTGTTTATCTTCTCCTCCTGACTGACTGTGCCAGTACTGGGTTGAGAGAGCTCAGCCTCCAGTTTGGCTATATAGTTGCATCTCTCACATATATTTGAGCTTGTTGGGAGGAGGAGAGGGTGGTCTGTGTACATAAGGCAGTTGTAACATTGCCTCAAGATTCCCAGATTCACCATCTGTACTGGAGAGTAAACCCAAAACTGACTTTTGGACATGCCAGAATAGTATAAGAAACTACTTTTTGACTGATCAAAAAGGACCAATAGGGAGGCAAGTACTTAAAGGGAGTATAAGAAGGTGTAGTGCTTTAGTTTATTAGTGCTTACTTATAACATTACTTATACGAGCAACTGCAGGGCTTTAGAATGAAAATAGAGTGCTTACTTTGAGATTTAGAACAGTTCTAAGGGAAAAAGTGAAGTGAAGAGCAGACTTTGTGGAGCCGGGAATAGTTTAAACCTGTTTAAGCGGCGTTGCACGATGCTGTGCTATGCGCAAAATCGTGCAAAACCACGCAAATGCGGGTTTTAAAGCAGGGAAACTGAAAGAGATAGGAATTGACCCAAAACGGCCAATAAGCTACTAGTTTCAGGGCTGAGACCACTCCTCCAGGGACAGATAGGCTGCTCAAAGCTCCCCACTCTCATTGGTGAACAGAGAAGCTTCCTCCTATCCAAATAAGGATATGGGCAACACAGGAAACTATACCACAGTCCAGAATTCAGCAAAACCTGAAATCTGGACTAATATAGCTCAGCAAAGGTGGGAAAAGAGAATATTTTTTTTGTTGTTTTCAGGAAACAGCAGAAAAACACACATAAAACACTGTAAATGATATAAACAGGCTAGCGCACTTTAGTGTGTAGCCTACAACAGTTATACAATACAAAAACGACTTAAATTGATATAAAACAAGTGCAAAAACTGTAAAGGCAGAATGCAAATGCAATTTAAACTTTTTAAAGCACAGATCAGTTAGAAATTCGCTTTTTAGGTGGGAAAAGGCAGTTGGAGCAAAAAAACAGAGAAAAATACTTAAATCTGGAAAAGTCTCTCTTGTGTCTTTCTGTTGCCTGTATCACTCTGCAGGACATCACGAGGAGCTGTGTGGAGTTGTATACTGGTGCAAAACTGTGCAAATGCGGGTTTTAAAGCAGGGAAACTGAAAGAGATAGGAATTGACCCAAAACGGCCAATAAGCTACTAGTTTCAGGTAATCTTTTAAAAGGTGTGTGCACCCCCTGTAAAAAATAAACAAACAATTAAAAAGTGTTGGCGTTAGTAGCACTGTATAGATTCCCCCACTTCATAAGTCATTACTGGAGAGAGCAGATATTTCTGCTCACTTGAAATGAAGGCTCTGAGGTGCCCTTTTACTAAGTAAATTGTAGATCAGATTTATATTTTTCCCATGGTTATACAAACAATGATAAGACTATGATGTCCGTACTACAATGGCTGATTAAGTACATGCAAACACTCCTCTGAGTTATTCATATGTAGAGGACTAAAACAAGTAAAATGCAGAGTTTTCACCTCTGTGATGTAGAAGGCTCTGGCTTCATACTCTTACTTTGCATTAACTATTCTTCTGTACTTGCACAATACTACCGCAGAGGACACCACTGGTCGTGGCAGATGGAAATTGACAGAACTCTGCTCACCAAATAAATTAGCATTAGTTATCCATTCTGACTCAGCTTGTGGGCTATAGAAGAGAGGAGCACAGCAAATACCAGTAATGCTTCATGCCCAAAATGGAATTTATCTAACCCTACACACCAGTACATGTGTAATATTCCACATTCGAGAATGGGAGAAATGTACATTGATATCCTATTATAAAATGAACATTATCAAACAGGGTGTTAATTCATAGCTATTTCCTGGTAAACAAAAAAGTCCACGGCTTCATGGCAGTGAAATCCACACTGAAAATAGCAGACATTTTTTATTCCCACTAAATTCCACTTTCTGTTTACAGTTTATAAAATTTTAAAAAGTTATAAACTAATTAAATACATAAAAAATAGACTAGCAAATGTAAATGCAGGAAGAGTTAAAAGTATGTATATTTTTACCTTCTACTCACTGTGGTTAGTGAGATGCAAAAATAAAGAAAAAATAATGCAATTGTGAGTGTGTGTGTGTGTGTGTGTGTGTGTGTGTGTGTGTGTAAGAGAGAGACAAGACAGACAGAAAGAATGTGACAGAGATACTGAGAAAGCTCACACCTCTTAACTTCTTTGCACTGCAAAAGACAATTCCCTCAGCACTCCTTATCTGAACAGTAACTAGTATGAAACTTTAGTATCTGACATTACTGACTGTAATCTTCAGTGATTTTTCCAGAAAATCACATTGTACAAAGGACAGAGCAAAACTATGTGGCAAAATCAGGGACAATTAAGAGGGAAGGAGAGTTGCAATGCCTTGCATTGTGTTATTTTTTTCACTCATTTGATCACAGTAAGACATCACATGCATTGTCAAAAAAAACCTGGCTGTACCTACTGGGCACATGTTTGTGTGTGTGTGTGTGTGTGTGTGTGTGTGTGTGTGTGTGTGTGTGTGTGTGTGTGTGTGTGTGTGTGTGTGTGTGTGTGTGGACCTTAAATATTTACATAACATATATTTGGGTGTAAAATACTTCCTTCAGCAACAATTATGTATGGTTAAGCAAGTTTGAAACATTAACAGGAGGAACTATTTTACATCAAAAATATATAAAAAAGAATATAGTAATAACAAATATGCAAAACAATTCAGCAGATTTTCTCTAAGCACAATACCCTCCAGGGTGTTCATTATCAGGGAAATAATGCCTTTCCATGGATGGCAAGGTTCTCCACATGCAGCTTCGGCCTCACAACACCTCTGAGCAGTTATTTCCCTGATAACACCCACCCTGTTTAATCTCCATTTAATTAGTCTTAATATTGGCATGCAGATTGTTATTACTAAACCCAGTTTATGTAGGATGGCTGGAGAAAGTGGAGGGTACTGGAAGAGTACAAAATACACAGTAAATTCTGCACATATGGCTGACAACAACAAGAAAACAAAATAATTAACTGTATTAAGTCTGTCCTGCAGGTGGGAAATCAGTGGAACTCTTTTACTTATAGAAAAGCAGCATTTAACTGCTCTAAAGAAGGGCCCTTCCCAAATTATTTTCTTTCGGCAAACTGACATGACTGTGTTTAAACTGCAGAAATTCATGGGATATGGTTACAAGTCATTCAAAGAAACATTAACAACTGAAGACAGGAAAAAAAACAGATGCACTTTTTTTTTCATTTTGCTTATTCATGGTACTATACTAAACAATATTTGTACTCAGCTGGGCAATGAGCCATAGTACAGGAACTTGCACATGACATGACATTGGTCCTTGTTTCATTTTATTTTCCTCTCAGAATAAATGGAAAATCTGTTAATCATGCCTCTCAACTGTCCAGATTTTCACCTCATATTTTTGGTGCATTCCTCAAAATGTGTGGTTTTCTGGCAAATCACAGAGGATTGAAGTAACTAAGCAATGACATACATTTAAGTTTCAGACTTCATATCCTTCAGAAAATGCATACTAACACAACTCTGGTTATTCTGATAACTTTCTAAGTTTATAAGAGCAATAGTATCCGTTTTGTAGGCCTTTGTCCCCCTCATTATTTTAGGCTTTGTCCACGTTTCTTGTGCTAAGAGTTTGAAAGATATGCTGTCAGTAGCTTCTTTTATCATCTGATGCAATTTCAGGTGGATGTCTTTGTTTCTAATAAAGATGAAAGCACTAATGGGCCCTTCCAAAGACAAATACCCTGTGTTTCTAAATTTATCTAAAGTATATAGGTGCAACAAATATAAGTGTGGCATTTGGCGGTGTAAACTACTTGATGAAAGTCAGCAATCTTGAATTTGTCTGTAAAACTTATGAAAAAACAGGCACCAGAATACTTCTAGCAGGGGGATCTTTAAAACTCAATCTAATTGTTAAAAGAGTCTAAAACTGAGGTGTATGTTTTAATCCTTTTAGTGTTAAAGAAATACCAATTAACTGCTTTAATACTACAATATTCAGGGGTGTTTTTCACTCAGTGTTCTGCTTTTAGATACTGAAAACTGAGAGTATCTCACTCAGAAATCTGTAATGTAATGGCAAATCTTCTCCTACACATGCATACACACATGCACGCACGCATGCACCCATACACAGAAAGTACTTGTTCCTGCAGAAATTTGGCTTGCACTACACTGCAGCAACAGTGGTTAACAAATGCACTAACAAAACAATGTATTGCTCAGTGTCTACCTTTATTAAGCACTACAATTACTGCTATACATGCCTAGGAATGTGAAGAATTTGAGCAAAAAAAATTCTGTTTGTTAAACATAAATCATGTATAACATAATACTGTAAATGCACTAAAGGATGAGTGTCTTAATTTTTACTTGCCAGTTGTCTCATATGTTGTCATTTGTACTGACCACACATTTTAACCACTATTGCTAGACCCCAGCTCCAGTGTAAACCAACATATGGCATTGACAGATGCCTGTTTCTGTTTCATATGATGCACAAACATGAGCCCTGACATTCATTCTCATAAACAGATTGTGTGCTATAAGTGTGGTCCACTGGCATGGAAGTAGCAGGCTTCATAGAGCCTAGTAGCATTACTGCCATGATGGTACACAGTGACTCCTACTAAAAAGTCATGGACAAACAGGTGCTCAAGAAGTAATTTGCTGTGAGTCTCTGCTTCTTCCACACAAACATGTGCATGTGTGGCATATAGACAGACGCATTGACAGCATCATGTGTCAATGACACCAACACACAGAGGCACACACAGACATACTATCACATACACAGTCACACAGTCTCACACGCACACACAGAAACACACACACATGCATACACAAGGACAAACGACCATATATACCAAACACACCAGGCCTTCTGCCTGTCAGCCCGGTACCTATCCTACCCCAGATTCAGTCTCTATAGGTTATGTCCTTGCAATTCTACAGTGATGGTAATGGTAAGGACTCTTTCATAAATTAGCTCAGCCTGTACCATGACCACAGAGGATGAGTCATTAGCATATTATGCTAATGAAGGAGTTAGGTACAGCAGCTGCTCCCATTGATGAGAGCATGGCTGTGTCACACTGGTCCACAATAGGTTGGGAAACTAGGGCTGTGATACAGCAGTTGTCTGCCCTTCACTCCGATCCAGGATATGCCTTTCCTTCCCTACTGCTTTTTGTAGGAATGTTATTTCAGGCAATGGTAATGTTGTTGGACATCTATGTTATGCTTAGTAATCCATTACATTTTCTTGAAGCTGGGTTCTGCAATGCCTATTTTTTTCGGCATGTTTTCTACTTTAGACCCACTGTAGCTTCTCTTTCCTAATCCACAGTGAGCCCACCTTTCAATTGTTTATAAATCACTGCCTTGGCAGTGAATTCCCATTTGCACAAAAGTGCTTACCTGGACTTTTACAGGTATGCAGTTGTGTATTCTCTATTCCATAGCATTTGGAGAGGTCTGAGGGAATTACGTGAAGTGAATAGGGCTTGGCATGTTGGTTTTACTATGTGCCAGCCCTACACAATTGCTTACAATATTTATAAAAGGCACACAGAATTAGCATTCAACTCCATTTAAAAAACAAAGCAAAGAAATGTTATAAAACATAGGGAAAGAAAATTATTCCAAATGAAGGGGGGAACATATACATGAATGACATCTGTTTTACACATGAAAATGAAAGTATGTTTGTTTTACGTATTATCACAAATGGAATACAAATATTCCCAATAGTACTACTAGGAGTACCACTACTAACTACTGCTAGTAATATTAATAGTAATTCAGTGCTGTAATCTGCAAGATGGAAAACTTTCCTTTGTTGTGTCTTTCGGCTTTTCCCGGTTAGGGGTCGCCACAGCGGAACTCCGGCCCACTAATGATTGGCAGATAGATTTTTACGTGCCGAGTTGCCAGCCCTGATGCACAACCTTCAACGAAAGTATGCCCATTCACGCAGAAGATGCTCTAGCTGAGAATCGAACTGGACAGCATCTTATTGTGAGGTGACACCGCTACGACAGCACCACCACCGCAGCAAGATGGAGAACTTTCCTAATTTTCCCAAATGCAGTGGTCACAAGAAATACTAACAAATAATGTACTCACTTGCATACATGATCATACCTGTCATCCTCTTAGCTGCGGAAATCTGTGCAAAGCATAAAATAATGGGAAACAAATACTCAAAAGTATGGACAGACTTTAAATATTGCTCTTATAAATTTTGAAAACTTTTAGAACAACAGTTTTTTATTAGCATGTAGTTTTGAAAGTTATAAAGTCTTAAACTGAAATGTGTATCATTATTTAGTGACCTCAATCCTCCTTGATTTGCCAGAAAATCACAAATTTTATTAGGAACAGACCAAGAATATGAGGCAAAAACTGCACAATCTGTAAAGATCTGGACAGTTGATACATATGTAACCCAATCATCTGCAGTGACAGGAAAATGTTAGCACTTCATTCACATTTACTATAAAAGCCGTCAACAGCATGAGTAGCATTTCTGCAATAAAAGATAACTAAAACCTTTCAGTTGTAAGCATGTTTGAAAAGCTTGTACTGATCCTGCATTAAGTATAGCAAATAATGAAAAACAAAATAGATATTAAATGTATGTATTGCTGGTAATGACATCAGTCAAAGTAATGAATTACTTTCTTGGCAACATTAGCTAACTTCTAGGTACTTCAGATCTATGAAATTCACAATGGGCAGTGTAGTAATCACATGACTGGTAGATACCAGATATACATTATGCTTATTTCCTGGAACAGTACTGAGCATTTCAGTTGTTTGATAAAAGGTTATGCTCTGTATAATCATACCGGCTGGGAAACAAAATACATACAAGTCTTGTGCAGACGAATATACTTACAATTATGCCAGAGGTGTAAAGTAACTTTGCATTAAAGTAAAAATAGAAGGGAAACATTATTTACAAGAACTTCTATAAAATCTGTGAAGTAAATGGATATCAAAGACTAAAAATTTCAGTCTGAATTGTTAACATAATGGATACCTTAATATGATTGTTATTAAAACTCTGTGATGGTTATACAAAGAAAACAGTACTTTGGTGACAGAGGGCAGCTTCTAATATTGTTATAGTAGTATTTCACATTAATCTGTTATAATACTCCTTTAAGCAAAGAGAGTCTCATAATTTAGATTCTTTTAAAGAGCCATTACATTAAACAACTTGGTTATCTCAAGACCGGAGGACAAAACCTCAGCCTGTGGTTAGTATGAAAGACATAATGAACATTGACTACAGTTAGCAGTTGACACATATTAAAATAATACATAGGCTGGCTGCTATCTGCTTTTAAAATTAAGATATGTGACAAATTTTCTCAGGGCTTTCCAATTCACATTCTAAATTGTATCTGTATTTAGGCACAAACGCACATACTAGGAGAAGACTTTGGCTGAACGGTTGCCACTCTCAAACAGAAATCCTTGAGTCTGTGTAATAGGCTCTTTATTCATTTCTGGTGAATTTCAGTCCTTAAAAAATCTTTCTATTGGCAATTGAGAGTATATCATGCAGGATAAAGGAAGGCTATGAACACACCAAGAGACATTGGTAGTTATTTTAAAATAGGAACATTAGCCAGCAAGACAATGAACCTGAGAAACCTTCAAACTGGGTTGACTTAAAAAACAAACACCAGTGACATTTCTACCATGACCTTGTGTTTATTGCTGTGAACATCTTTCTATATTTAAAGACACGGAAGAAACCAACAAGAAAGTGATGCTGCTGCACTAGCAAAGCTCAAAACTGGTCCTGAGATGGGGCCCTCAGTGGAAGTTTCTGTTCATAAGCTGTTGCCCATTCAGTAACCCATTGCATTTTGTAGTATTCTTTGTAGTTACTGCTGGTCCATGGACACTGCTCAGTTTCAACAAACAGGCACAAAGGCAGACAAAAATATTCACATCTTTTCTCCACAGTCATTAGCAGTCAGTACTGCAGTTCTTCCTTCCCTAGTCACCATAATTCTGCATGTAGTACATGACATTCCATTATCCTTGGACAAAGTCAGCAACTTGGCAGATATGTATGCATGTGGTATGTGAAAATGTCAGGTAGACAGTGTTAACAGTTTAAGTGAAAAAACTTTGAAAAACTGTGATTTTGTGTGGATCTTGTGAAAAATAGGGAGGTGGGTTTGGCATAATAATTAAGGTTTTCACCTCAAAAACACAAGGTATAAGGTTTGATTCTAACCTTGGGTTATTGGCTAGGCTTACAATGGCCTTTCAAAGAAATTACATAGTATGCACTTATGAACTTATGAATCATTTGTTAATAACCATATTTTGACTACACGATAAACCAAAGCCTGTTCTCCTGGGAAACAGTACAGTTTTCTTACTTGCTTTCTATTCCTGTGAATGCCAGCAAATGTTCACACCAGTTATTGTTCAAAATGTGTAGGACTAACTTCCAGTGACCTGACCACAGATAGAAACCTTATGGAAGTGTAATGAGCTGAAAGACAGGCCTATATGAAAATACAATGAGTTTCATGATTATCCTTTTGATATTCCAGCCACAGTTTCTGTGGCAGATTTAGAAGTGGCATTGCATTCCAAATAAACTCATTATAATTTTACATCAACAACTAGAAACAAATCCAAAGCTTACTTTAAAGAGAAGCTTTTAAACATGAAACAGCAGTTAATATTAACAAATCAGAACTGTCTGTTACTGATATGTAAGTGCATGCAAGTTCCTATTCACTAGCAGAAACTAGTATTTCAATGTGAAATCTTAATTTATAAATAAATAAATAAATACAATCCAGTAAATGTCAGTCAAGGGGTTGGGTTTGTTTTGTGTATCAGAGAGGCAGGGGGACAGACCAAATTTTTTGATGCACTGATAACTGGATTCATATCAATGAAAATCACATTGTACATCAACTGTTGCTCTGAAATTTACTTCTGCTATCATGACCATATAATTGTTTTGTCATGAATATTTAAAAGTCTCATCCTTTTAGCAATTTCCACTTTCTGTTTTTGCTAATCAAAGATGCAGTGTGAATTGTTAAAGTTGGTGTAATCTGTAGTGGTCAAAAACTTTGAATACGGTGTTAAATATTCTTTTAAGTAATGTTTTTTAATACTCCTTGACATTTGATGAACTGCAAATATGTATGTAGACACTCATTACTCTTCATCAAATGTTCTTTAATACTCGTCAAGTCATGAAATTGTTTCATAAGAATTACAAAAGCAGCAATTTAAGGTGATATGGTTAATAACATAGATGCACTGTGGTTGTAACTAAAGGTGGATCCAATATGTTTTAAACTGTATTCTTTGGAGCTCTTCTGCTATACTCTTCAAAGTCTTTGATATTGCTCTTATCACTGTGGACCAATAATTCAGATGTTTTTTGTTCATTTGCATAATAACTAAATGAAACAATGTGTTGTGCTTGTGCATGCATGCACAATCAGACAAAACTTAAAGGAGCCTATTCCGCAATTTTGATGGCATCAAGATTACTCTTAAATCTACCTGATTTTTTTATATGCCAACTGTCTCCAGGTACATTTTTCCTTCTGGCCCTTAACCCTGTTTACTAAGTAAACTGATAGGTACTGAAATGGCTGGTCTTACTCTTAACGTTCTTTTTTACTCCTAGGATTATGCCATGTATAGTCAACTAACCTTGCTTATAAAAGAATATATTACAAGTCATATAGTTAAAATATTAAAAGAATGTCAGAAATTACATTCCTTTATGTTTTTATAGTCTTTGCTATAATTCAAAATCATACTGGTTTTATTTGGTTAATATATACATTTATTTATAATATCACACTGAAAACAATTGCATATAAGTGACACATTTTAAATTACATAATTCTTAATATGAATTGTATTTTGAGCAGGCCCAGATTTGAATAATAGCAGATGTAAACTTTGTCATGCAACTGTCTGGATTAAAGCAGAATCAGTTCATATGTGATTCTGTTTTTTAGCTGTACATCATGTTAGCCATTTCAAATATTTGGGGGACGAATTATTTAGGTTCTGAGATGGTACATAGTTATTCCTTTTACTCTTACTTTTGGATGCCTTTCTCAAGAAATTTTTCATCTTACTTCATTCTTTAAACTTCTGCATTTCACAAAAGCACCTTACTGGCTATTGAGATATACTGACAATTTAACAGAATAGGAAATAACATTCAGCCATTTGCTGACTACGTGTTAGCAAACTTATTATGTACATAATCACAATGCCTTTGACCCAGGTTCAGAAACACACCTAGACTGACGGAAGACAGGTCTATGCAAAGCAGGGCTGTATGCTTGATGGACTGTAGAGCAGAAGTACGTGTAGTCTACAAAAGGGACGGGAATTGGTAGGAATGGATGGAACAGGCTGGACTCCATTTTATATTTTATCATACTCGAGAAAAAAAAAAGGACAACAGAAAACATTTGAGGTTCATCAACTGGCTGCTCAGTATGATGGTCAGTGCTGTACCTTTACTGTACCTAGACCATACTAAAAGCTACATTTCATGTTATTTATAGGAGACAGACATTGCATACAGACTGAAAACAAGGGATTGTCAGCATTGTCAACTATATGTCATACTAAAGGAAGCAGTTTTCAGTAACTGGAAGGGATACTCTGCCAAAGTATATTTAATTTGTCTGTCTGTGTGTATGTATGCATGTATGTAAGTAACAGAGAGTGATGGAGAAAAATGGAGAAAAAAATTATAGTTAGTGGAAAGCAAATTGTTAGCAACACTTTGCACACAATATCATATTTATCATCTGGCAACCATTTTTTTTTCAAAAGATATGCAATGCTGTACTGTGTGACTACAGTAGAAAGGAACTTTATTCTTTGAAAAGATGGTGGGGAGGCTACCAGAATCTGCCATATTTGTGTCCTAGAAATAGCAGAATCACAGATCCATATTTTCAACAACTACCTTGCACTAGATGATATAAACAATGTCTTGACTGCAACCACAAAATCCACTAGAAAGCATTCATGTCAATGTTATTTGCGGTTTTCTCTCAGTCCCATTGTGTGACAGGTGAAAAGTTTCATCAACAAGACCTATCCATGTGACTTTGTCATTTTTTTTCTCATGCTGAAAATTAAAATGTGGTGTCTTCTTATCATAGCAAGGTGCTGCAGAGTGTCTGATGAATTGTGGACCTGAGAGAGCTTTCACTTTTTATATTAAAGTAAAGTATAATGATATATAATTGAAGTTCAAACCATTTGCTCAGTGTCGCAGGACAAAAAAAAACTTTATTGCACAATAATGATATGTCATTCCCAAAGGGTACTAGTCAGTGATGTATTAAACACTTATATGGCAAGCACATTTGTAGCAAAATATCAAGGCTGCACATATGATGGCCCAGCCTGGTACATGATTCCAGGTTTCAGTCCAGAGTTCTGTCACTGAGTTCTAAGTTGTTTTTCTGTATCCTCTTGAGTGTTGTGCTTGAGCATCCTTGAGTCATGGTTACCAGTCTTCCAGCAAGACATTTCCAGATATAACCAGTATCACTTACTTGCATGACATCTAGGAACATGTTTTGGAAAATCTGCTAGTGAAGTACAGGTATTTGCTACTCACTGTATCCACAGATCTTAGGAAATTCTGCAGCAGGTAATAACCGATATCACTATAAATATAGCCTTAATCTGCATCTTTGCAGGCTTTTTCAGTAATCTGCAATGGGCGACTCTTACAAGGTTGTTTTTTGGTTCTGCATATGAGTGTCTGCAATAAAAGGTGGTTCATTCATCCACTCTGCAGTTTCTTCATTGTGAATATGGGACTGATTAGGAATCATGAGGAAGTAAAGATGCACTCTTCTGTGACAACAGAGTACAAGTTGTTAGTAAAAAGAGTATGGGGGATGCATTCTCTCTCTCTCTCTCTCTCTCTCTATCTCCACTTCTCTGAAGGCTACTGGTATAGTGGGAAGCACGTATCTGTACTATCTCTTACAGGGTTTCAACAAGAGACAATAACAAGTAGGAAAGAGGCCTGTGTTGTTATCCAGGGAAATGGAAGGAAAGAAAAGAGGTAAAAATGACAGCAAATGTTAGGGTGGTGTGTATAGTTGTCTTCCAAAGGAGGTGCTGCATGATAAAGACACATCCAAACAGTAATGCCAGGGGAAGATGTGGACAGACATAATGTAGCTGCATGGTAAAAGTGCACAGTAGTGAAATTCATATAGCACTGCCATGGTGGAAGCACCCTGAATTTAAAATGAAAAAGATTTTCCATGCATCTCACATCAGAACATAATGTAGTGTGCTAGCAACTAAAAATGAGTTTGTTTAGAAAGTGTCTCTCTGAGAAGGAGACAAGAGCTAACCCATATGTTTTGCAGATCATGTGTATTTAAGATAGTGACTGAGCTGCCTGTGAATATCAAAGTAATGAAGCACAATGTCTCCTGTAATCTGGAGATGAGGCAAGAATAAAGGGAGATACAAGATCAGACTGAGTGGAAACTCTGACACCATTTCAAGGATGAAGGAATAGTTATTTTTGACAGATATAAGATGAACTATGTTAAAGCAGTAACCTGAATTTTCTGAAATAATTTTGGTAAAATGATGACTTCAAAATGATATGTTCTTTCATGAAAAAGTCTGAATTGCAGAGAGGGTGAGTTTGAAGGTAACCTTAGTATGTATGAAGTCAAGCGCACACTTTGAGGACAGGTAGTGAATGTTCAACACAGATACAACAGAGTCAAAGGGGTATTCCCTAGAGGTAAATGGTGAGCCCAAATACTTGACAGATGAACCTTGATAGAAGAGTACCATTTCTTGGTCCTTACAATCAAGGTTAATCATATGTGTATTGGGGTACTCCAAAAGTAGACCATGTAGATTGGGCTGAAATAACATGTTGCATCAGCTTTAGTGGCTTCTTGACCACCATCCACCACGATATTCCTTAGCTACTCAAATTGTGTGTGTGGATCTTTTCTAATAATTCAGATACACATTACCCAAGTAAATAGAAGCAAGTACCTGACTTTGAGAACTCTTGCGTCAACTCAACAGGCTGATTTGCTTAAGTGTTCATTTTCCAAATGTCAGTTTTTCCAATTATTTCCAAATATTAGTCAAGTACATCATAAGGGTGCATTTTCTGGTGATAGATCTGTGATTGTACATGTGTGTATCAGCATATATTGAATAGCCCCTTAAATCCTTGACAATTCTTTCTGTGTTTCTGCAGAAACACTTAAATGTTTCAAGGCACTGAGACCTCAAGGTTGATCAGTTATCAACTTAATAAAATAATACAAATTTAAGCTCAATCAAAAAAATATAATTGGAAGGGTATTATTCTATGAAACACTTTTTACTGATACTGGAAATCCATGGCTTATCTCACATAATCTCCAGGAAAGTCTGTATATCAATTTGAATATGGACCCCAGAAGTACTGAGCAACTGCAGCAGTGTTGATCTGTTTAGCTCCACTTAATAATTATGTGATCTTGTGAAAATAATGCTACTTTTAATATGACAACCAGAATTACTAGCTCAAGGAAGAACATGGGAAAATGCACATTTGAGAAAGAAGCAAACAAGAAGGATGACTCCAAGAAGGAGGAATAAAGAAGATGGACCAACAGGAAAATTATAAAGAAAATCCACTAAATATGTCCCTTTTGAATCAACATTTTATTGAATCAGTAAAATAATCTTTTTAGAGTTTTCCTAAAAATGAACAAAAACAGATTCTGCTGTGAGCAGTGCTCCTGCCATCTCCAATGCAGTTAACAGGAGGTGCTTCAAATGGACCTTCTGCCTTTAGCAGCTGACCTCTTGAAGAAAACTTTGAAGACTATTACTAATGAGAAACCACTACATCTTTGCATTTAGATTGCTTCTGCCAACAATTTTCACATATTTTCACATTCAAGGTAAATGTTTTCCTATTTTTCTACCTTATGAGAATTTATGAGTGATGGTGTTTGAGTGCTACAGCAAATGCCTCTTGGTTATTCATTACCAAGAGTACTGCTGACAGTTCCATTGTTGTAAGTACCTATCTTTAACTATCAAAAGTTTGGGGAGCGATTCGTGAGCAGCTAAAAATGCCTAATATAATCCTTATGCTGGTCCTTCTTTACTGCAGTTATATTTTATGTCTGAGTAAACATCTGACCAATGTCAGTCTTCTCACCAACATTACTTGATAGAACAGAAAAACACTTCTTTATAAAAGTCACCATCTCCATGCTGGTCAAAAAAATGGCATTGATCCATTTTTTACTATCTTTGGTGGAGGGTTTCTATGGAGCTCAAATGGACTACCAATTTAGTGATGCTGCAAATTATAATGATGATGATGCAAAACTACTACCCATGGATCTAATCAGTAAGATTTTACTAAGGAATATTGTCCAACACATGAGAGAGAACAAAGAACGCTAGTTACCCAATAACAAATTCTTTAACTTCTTAATGACAGCATGGCTTCGTGAGCAGTTCCTTTATTAAAAATGAGAGTGGTCAAGACTAACAAATGTTCTCCCTAAAATTCAGCTTTACCCCCATCCTTTAAAAAAGAATCTTAGGAATATCTGGAGTTAGACGACACCTTAAAAATGCAATTTCAATATTAGTGTCTCTCTCTTTAGAAGACAAGATAGGGTAGTCCTCTTTGTTAAGTATCCTGACTTCAGACAAACAGTTTTAGGCAGAGGACAGCCTTGATAAAATAATCTGTAGACCTTCTATACTAAGCTTCAGCCATAAACATTTTCTAACTGATAGGGTGCAACAACAAGGGCATATTTTCCATCAGGTGTATTCTCTTTACAAACTTCTTGATTTCTCATAAAAGACCAAGGCATAGATTCTCCTAGTTATGGTGGATAATACAGATGTGTATATCTCACCCTGCACATTTGATGCAACTAATATAGCAATAAGAGGTTCAGCAGCAGCAATTTTTGTCAGAAGGTTTGGTTGCCTGATTAATGTTTCATCCTCATCATGATTATATTATGAAAGATGCCCCATTTTCAAAAGCATTTTTATTTGGGTATTTGGACAATCCACCAAAGAAACCTTGACTGAGCTATTTTAAAGAGAAAACACCATGTATAACATGGAGTATCCATTTTAAATGCTTACTGCAATATGCATGACTTTTCATTCAGATAAGACTCATTACAAATAAAAATAGTTTCAAGTCTGAAATAGGTGGCAGAATCAACAGCTCAGGTATCAGGACTCATACTTTAGAAATGATCACATTGAATAAAATCCCACTGCGCAAAAAGTGACTATACTGAAGGCCTGTGTTGTTCATCTTGCCACACGGTAGACCCTCCCAGCTACATATCGCTGATGTTTTATTTTGTTCAACTGTACCCCATCATGAACTCTGAAAATCAGAAAATGAATTTTGAGACAATTTAATGCACTGAGTTATTCCTTATTTCATCGGAGGAGATACTTTGCCCCTGAGGAAAAAAAAAACACACACATATACACACACACACTTCTAAATTATATGCAAAGATCCCCACAGAGTTTTGAAAATGTACTTTATTTCTACACCTATATGTAGTACTTTCTTGGAACCACCCCTAAATACCTAGTCAGCCTCGGTGCATGTTACATATGGTATTTTCTCTACTGAAAGAAAACGAATTTCATAATGCCTAATAAGTAGTTGTTTTCTTCTTTCTTACTAGTAACATATTTGGTCTACAAAATATATGTAACCCTGTGACCTTTTCTCTTGTAAATATAAAAGGAGATGAAAGGAAGGGAAATGCATGAATTAAGTGTTTGAAATGTAAAATGCAACCTTTTGCATCTCCTATTGCAGTCTACTTCAAAGTAGCAGCTGACTAGACATGTGAAAAGAAAGCATACATTAAACTTCAACTAGTTAAAAGATATAAGACCTTATGTACTTGTGCTTTCTCTTATTATTGGGTGCTGGAAAGAGCTGATGTAATTAGCCTTCTTCAGGTGAAATTACTCCATCGCATGTAGGGGTCTAAAGTGGAATGACTTGGTTTGCTAATGTGGTCTGACATAATGTAACTTGTCTTTTTGTGCAAACGTAAATGATGTATGGGCTCCAGAAAACAGGACTGAGGATCTGCAATGTATGAGTATTTGAGAATGGTCTTTGTTCTGTCTTAATCAATCTGCTTCCAAACCGTTGTATGTTCATGCAAGTGCTACTTGCATCTGCCATCATATTATTAATTTTTGTCTAATTTACAGGAATTAGATTCATAATTCTTTAGAAGGAGATAACTAGGATATTTAGCTATATGTAGATCAGATTTTCTGTACATATTCTGTCCGGTATAACTGGATGTTATTTTTCCATTCTTGTTCATTTTCCCATTCCTCTGCATATTTAATCTGTAACTGCAATGTTTGCCTTATTTTTATATAACATTATTTTATTCACCTTTAAGCTCTTGTTGCTGGTCTTTTTATATATGTCTATACTAGCACCTGGGCATTTCCCACTGAAGCTTAGCAAACAGTATACTCCCATCATCTCTTAGCTAGGTCTCTTGGTTCTATTACCAAAATGCATTCATGTATGTAATTTTACATTTGACTAAATCAAAAAATAGTAGGCACGTGGTATGCTAGGGTCTTATCTAGAGTGGTGGCAGCACTACCATGTCAGAAAGAAAGGTGTGGGGGAATTGGAGAATTCCACCAGCCTTCCCAGGAATTGTGTGTATATGTTTGTGTGAAAAGCAGGCATTGTGGATAAGAGGAACTGAAAAACACTGTGGTTCACTTAAAGAGTGGTGAAAAAAGGGATCTGAAGTACTTGGCCAAATGCTTAGCTCTGTGGATAGCCTGCATACAGTTTCATCTGGGTGTGGATGTTTGAAACTCATATCCATAAAGGCATATTCTGTTTATGGCCTTGGGACCAGATTGCACTTTGTGAACTGGTTTTGAGTTAGACTTATGTGGGCACTTTCTTTGTTACTTTCTTTGATTTTAACCTGCTATGTTCTAGTGGTATCAGGAGACCACCCTTCAAATGCCAGATTAGATCTTTTTTTCACAGTTTGCTGGTAGTGGTTAGATACAAACCCATCCATCCATCACATTGAGGACAGTGGTGCCATAAATCCATGGCATTTTTGATGGCAGTGATGGGATGCAAACAAAATCCATGCCACCAGGGATCAATCTGTAGCATCTAATTGCAGTTCATACAGTTGCACTATTAGCCTTTGTTTATAATCTGTAACCTTGCTTACTCTTATAAGATAACCAGTTAAATGTGCTCTTCAAATGAGTTCTTCATCTGAAGCTCTCATCCTGAATAGTTCAGCCAGGATGGGATCCGACATTATTGAATAAAGAAACTAATAAATCTTAAATTCTTTTCCATATATTGGTAGCTACCATGTCAGATTTTAGAGTCTCACCCTTTACTACACAGATATCAGTGCACAGTGCTCCATACGGCCAAGGCATTCTCTGAAATAACTCTTTCTTCTTTATTTTATACCAGAATGCAGACACAGTAAATACAGTGAGCTGTGATACCATATGTGCACTGCAGTAAACAGGCCACACAAATCAATTTCTCTGAAGCCAAAGCACTGATTTCAGTGGGAGCTCTATTACTGCTCCAGTTTCAAATGGATGAGGCTGCAAATTGTCAATCACAGCCAGACATGCTGCAACACATTGTTTATCACAGAAAACCATTGCTGACACTGTTTCTATTACACCACAGTAGTGATTCACTGCTTATTTTTATTTCTTTTTAATTTGTTTTTCTACTTTTTCAATCATGAAATAGGTATATGTGAGTAAGAAGGTATGGGAATGAAGTCTAGTACATGAGGTGGGGGGGTGCAAGGGAGCTTACCTTACCAAATATGCATTTTATTGTGATCTACAGAAAGTTTCATTTGACTGTGTTTATCCATTTGTGACATCATCTGGATATAATTTGAGGAATCATAATGGATCCCATTTCAGTCCATACTTTCACCAAAAATAAATAAATAAATAAATAAATGTTATTTCTAGTAGCAGGACTGACTTAGAAAATAAGTTCTACAAGACATTTTATAGTTATTTTTCATTCTCTGGAGCTGTATTTTCTATTCTTATGGTGTACTACTTAAGAGATGTTTTACAATATGATATGTGCTAAAGGACAATTGCAGTTTGCATACTGGATGAACCATAGTATAGCGGATGACACCTCCTTAGCATTCCATAAAACTTTTGACCCACTTGCAAGGCAAGAACTGCTACCCAAGACTACTATTCGTAGACTTCAGTTCTGCCTTCAACACTGTCATCCCTCAGAATCTGATAATGAAACTACTACAGTTGGGCATCAACTACCATTTATGTAATTGGATTCTAACTTCCTCATGAAAAGGCCTCAAAGGGTTTGTGTGGGTGACAACAGTTCCAAAAGCATAACCCTGAATACAGGAGTACCACAGTGGTAAGTCCTCTCCTGTTCACTTTGCTGACACATGACTGTGTGCCTAGACATGAGTTCAATAAAACATCAGATTTGCAGGTGACAACATGGTAACAGGTCTGGTCAGAGACAGAGAAGAGATAGCCTACAAGAATGAGATCAAACATCTGTTGGGCTGGTATGACAACAACTTAATGTTGACACTGAATGTCAACAAGACTAAGGAACTGATTGGTGGATTTCAGAAGATCTCAACAATCATACCAACCTCTAGAGATGAAAGGGATGACAGTGGAAAGTGTCAAAGGTACAAAGTTTCTGGGAGTACATATCACTGAGGACCTGTCCTGGTCAGTCCACTTATCTTACATGGTCAAAAAAGCTCAGCAATGCTTGCACTTCCTAAGGAAACTGAGGAAGGCAAAACTATCAAAGACCATCCTCCAAACTTTTTACAGGGGCACCATCAAAAGCGTCCTTACCAATAACATCACTGCCTGGTATGGGGGCTGCAAAACCTCCAATTGTAAGGCTCTTAGATGAGTAGTAAGGGCAGCAGAGAAAATCATTGGTTCCTCTCTTGCATCTCTGGAAGACCTACATGAATCACGCTGCATCACTAGAGCCAGGAAGATATCCAATGATCCTTGATGTCCTGCAAGTGGTATGTTCTTCCACCTCTCCTCAGGTAGGAGATACAGAAGTATGCACTGTAGGACTTCTAGACTTAACAACAGTTTCTTTCCTCTCTCCATCAGACTACTGAACTCTTGTGAAAAATGAGCTAGGAGACTGTCAAAGCATTCTTCCCCTCCTACCACATAGTTATGCTATTTGATTGTTCAGATCCTTACATATCCAGGCTTTGTTGCACTATAAGTATTAAGCCTTTTCATGTGCAATACTAACTGACGTGTATATTTAACATTGGTTCACACCTTACATTACAGTAGGACTCTATGAAGAGCAATATAAATCATACTGTGCAATATTCATGCTGACCCTTCCATATGCTGCTTAGTTCTTATGTTATAGTAATGTCAGGCACATGTTGTTACTCAATTCTGTTTATGTGTAAAGTGTGTCTGGTCATTATGTTATTATTTTATTCTAGTTTTACTTTTATTTTTGTTATGTTAATTCATTCTTTTTCTTCTCTGTATGTATGTTTTTGCACTGGGAACAAAGCATCACAATTCATTCAGCTACACTGTGGTGTTGTTCTGGATGACGATAACATTTTCTTTGACTTTGTATCACCCCCAAAGTAAGGTAGCACAGCTATGTATAAAATTTGCCCTTTGACAGCTCTTCAACAAAGACAGAAAATGAGGATGTTTTGCAGCAGTTATAACAGCTGTTCCTCTGTCACTCCTTTTGATTTTTGAAATACTTTTTAGTCTATAGCTGAGATGTTCATTCTCACACTTTCACAAATTAGTGGTCTACTCAAAATTATTCTACATTACAATTCAGTTAGAATAACTGTAAGGTGTGTGACAGGATGTCTTATTTTTATCAGCATGTATGCACAGACGTAAGGCAGCTTTTAATTGCATATTTACATGGGTGGGAGTAATTAATGTGCTGGAAAACAAATGGCCATTAGAGAATGAAGTGATGATCAATGTAACCCATTATCATACTGTATCTGTTGGAAGCTACTTTCTCTCAAAAAGGTACTGTTAAGGTCACTACCTCACAACATTTTCTATGGACCAGTTGTTAATTTCAGAAGTTAAGATCAGATTTTCTAACAGCAGAAACATGGGTGGGTAGTTTACCCAGAACCACTCTAGAGGCAGAAGCAAAGCTGCTTTAGTGACTTTAAGTTGATTAGGATAATTTTTGGAATCATTCTATCTCACAGAAGGTGAATGGTGAACTGGCCACAGTCTGCTTCACTGAAATTTTGTGTCTTTCGGCTTTTCCCGGTTAGGGGTCGCCACAGCAGAACTCCGGTCCGCTAATGATTGGCAGTTGATTTTTACATACCGGCTTGCCAGGCCTGACACACAACCTTCAACGAAGGTACGCCCATTCATGCATGTCTCCACGCAGAAGACGCTCTAGCTGAGAATCAAACCGGACAGCTTCTTACTGTGAGGCGACAACGCTACTGCAGCACCACCACCGTGGGTAGTCTGCTTCACTGAAATAAACTGATTAAATCAACAAAATGCTGACTCATACATAGGTATTAAAATATTGCTTTTGAAACTTGCTTGGTAAGGTTACAACCCCTTAAAGGAGGACAACAAGTTCTTCCTTTTCCCAAGGCTTTGTGAGCTCAGAGTTGTAATATTTACACAGTGGAGCGTGTAGAGGGATAGCTTCCCACACAGGAGGTGCAGGAGAGAGGCTTCATCATTTCAAAAATAACTTTAAATAACAACATTATATCCCTTTGTCCAATTTAACATCATCTTCATTCAGAGTCAATTTCAATGAACTGTGTCTCAGCCAGTTTACCTTTGGAAAGCCTGCAACAAACCCATCAATTTTGCCTTTTTCCTCTAGTACTTGAAGAAGAGCCTGTACAAAAGGAATTTGGAAATGATGTGATGCATGCAGAAAGGACATTCCCCTTAGATACTGGCAAAAAAATGAAAAAAAGAAATCATAACCCATATCAGGCCATCCCTGCACTAGGAGCATCACAGTCAAAACAGTATGATGTTCTTCAAGACAAGAATGTCCACAGTGAGGAGAAACTTCGCTAGTAGAACACACACTGAGTGATCTTATGAATGGTTTCCCACTTTGCTCTTTCCTGAACATTTCATCTCATGGAGTCCACTTGTGTTTTCTATCCTTTGGATATGCAATATCTTAGGTTTCAACAATATTAGCAAGGCCCAGAACTACACACTTATTTTTTCTAGCAAAACTTGACTTCATCCAGAGTGTGATCTCTTTATAAAGGTGATACTCTTATTTTTAACAGAACTGGTGCCAGTTGAGGATGCTCAAACACTGATGTAGTTCTGAAGGCTCCCAAAACAGCTTAGTAGAATGGCAGTCTACATATAGTCCATACACCTTGCAGGAAGTTTATCTACAATAACAGATGTGGGTGGCATGAACAGAGAATATTAAGAACATCCATCTCTTTCTTGTGCTGCTTATCACTGGAGATAGACTATTCACTATGGATAGTTCTCACCTGGAGACTGTCATGGCTGACAGCTTCAAGTACAACCACTATAAGGTCAAACAAACAGAAAAAGAAATAGGCTTTGGGAATGGAAGACAGGCTGAGAGCCTAGTCTTGCAAAGAGGCAGCTCAGAAAATTGGAGGGAAATCCATCCCATATAAAAATTAATGGCAATACCAGTGAAGAGAGGAAACTTTAGGTACTGAGTTTCTAAGAAGACTTGCTTTAGTTTCTGCAATTCCTAGTAGAGCCACAAAGTTCTGACAGTCTTTAAATTATGGGTTCATTGATTTATAGGTTACTACTAACTAGTTGATCAGGTAGATAATTTGTAGCATAACCACTGCAATTCCCACTACCTGACACTTTTACGTTCATCTTTACTGAGCTGGCTACCAGTAAGCAATCACACAGGTATGGGGAATATGTGGGTTGCTTCGCAACCACAGGGAGTTGCTGAAAATCCTTAGAGCTCTAGAGACATGGATATGGAGAACACTGCCACAGATGTTTTCTTTGCCTAGAAGCGGAAGAATATTCTGTGTGCTGGAAAATTCTTATGTGCCAGAAGACATCCTTCAGATCTAGCATGCAAAATCATGATTCCATATAAAGGAAGTGAGTAATTTGGTCAAGGTCAATAAACTGGCCAGTTCTATCTTGATGTTTCAAGCATAGGTTCATAGGTTCATATGTGTGTACTAGGCTAACAACCACTACAGCATACATCCCAAATCTTTGATAAGATCTGGTACCCTTGATAAGTGTAAACAGGGGCTTGGGAGATGAAATATTTGCATGCAGGGGCCTGGGAGAGGAACCAGTTACAGATTGCCTGTGCCTAATTGAGGCATAGATGTCAAACTAGGATGAACTTCCTGTTCCCCATCCAAGCGTACGAGTTACACTTGAATTGAGGAACTCTGCATCACATGGATGGGGAGTCTGTTCCAGAGAAGGGGCACTCTGTAGGATACATACCTGTCTCTCCAGCAGGTCCTATTTGTATCACAGACAAGGTTTAAATCTTTAGAATGGGTAATTCTGGTGCTGTTTATTTTGCAGATATGCCACAGGTCCATCAGGGTGGGATCTGACAATACCTTATATGCCAGGCATAGATTTCCCCTCAACAGCTGGAAGGAGCTTAAATATAGGGAGAGGGCTTTGAGGTGGTCTGCATAGGACATATTAGGTATACCCTGTATTCTTTTCATGAGGAACATCTGTGGACATTCCAGTTGTTGGATGTGCCAGGTTAGGTACATACCAAAAGGGGCATTGTAGTTAATGACAGGTCTGATGAATGATGAATATAGTGGAACAATGACTTCCTTAGACCTACACATCATACCTTTGTGCACAGCATAGAATGATTTCCTCACTACTGCAGACAGATGATGTAGTCCCAGATTACTGGTTTGACTCTTAGGGGTGTGTTGTCAATATGATAGTTACCAGGGGTGGATGACTTCCTGAAGGATACTGTTATGCATTTCTTAGCATTTAGTTTTATTCCATGCTCTGACTCAAGTTATTTCTCTGTACTGGCACTCTCTGGAGAACATTAGTCTCAGTGGGGAATTCTATGACTGCTCCTAATTTGCAATCATCTGCAGATTTGGTCACCCAGTGGCACTTAATACTGGCCTTGACTTCAGAGAAGTAAATGCCAAAAATTAGTGGTCCCAGGATTGATCCCTGAAGGACTCTGCTTGTGACTGGCCTGTGGCCTCTTTGTAGAGGTGGAGTCCCCAATTTTAACTTCCTGGGCCCTGTCTATGAGCCAGCTGGCTATCCATCAGGTGACATAAGGGTTCATACCTAACTTCTCGAGTTTATAAACAATGCCAGAGTGGGTATTGCGTCAAATGACTTGGCCAGGTCAAGGTAGGCAGTATGAACTGTTTCACCCACATCCACTGCTTTGATGAAATTCTCAAAGAAGTCCACCAGGTTGCATAGGCATGACCTGCACTTGACTAAACCAAATTGGGTTGGATCCAGTGTCTCAAGGTTTCTCACGCCATTAATGATCATTTCCATGATAACTCTTTCCATGGCTTTATATACGAATCCAGTGAGATTTATGGGTCAGTAGTCTCCACCATCTATAGATGGCTTACATGTGTGCAGAGGGATGACTGTTGCTGTTCTCCACATGAGGCACAAAGCTTGTTTGGAGGCTATAGTTAAATAGTGATTCCAGATGGCCTGATAGATCATGTTTCATACTATTTGGAAGGCATCCTGAGATATTGTCTGGGCCCATCAATGCAGTGTTCTTTGCCTTAGAAAGAGTACTGAGGACCTGTTCCTTAGTGATAGTAGGGGGTTTATATCTGATGGCATTTCCTGAGGGGAGAATGAGTGGGGAGAGGGGTAAAGTTATAGCTGAATTTGTCTGCCAGTAAGTTTGTTATATCTTCTGGCTCAGTATATGTGGCTCAATTAGCAATGATTTCTGGACACAATTGTGTATTGCCTTTGAAGAATTGGGACATAGCTAAAGAATGCCTTGTGGTTGTCCTTGTTTTGGGGGGCATATTTACCTCAAATTTGGCTTTGTTAGACTTTATTTGTCCTCTGAGTTGTTTGTTTAGTTTGTTGAGCATGCCATTATTCTGCTGGGTGCTACATTTCCTAAGTTTTGACATGATCTTCATCCTATAATACAGCCTAGTTACACTGCAATTCCACCAGATTGGCCTGTTTTTTTAGTTAGTTCTGTACTTATTCTTGGTGGGTACAACTGCCTCTATGCAGCTATTAACATGCTTGTAAAGGTTATCCTGTGGACAGTTCCCCATAGGCAGAAGTGTTCTCAGGGGTTATGGGGGCATGAAATTTTTCTAGGCTATCACTTAATAGTAGGAAGTTAGCCTTAGAGTAGTTCCTGAACATTCCAGGGTTAGTTGGGGTTATAGGTTTTATTTTTACTTCAAAGGAGACCGTATTTATGGTTTGACCTTACCAGAGAGAACATTACACTACAGGGTGTGTAGTGCTCTCCCATATTAGTGAGGACCATGGATATTTATAAAATCCATGGATCCCTGTGCCTGCACATTTGGTGTCATATAAAATTCCCAGTTAATAGTGAGGTAATTAAATTTGCCCATGAATATGGTTTTTGTTTGAATGGTGAATATTTTTAGTATGCTTACATATGTGTTATGGGTTTCCTTGGGCATAGACTGGGTCCTAGAGCTTGCAATAAAGTGGTATGAGATTTTGCCTATGGAGATTTGAGCTTAGAGAAGCTCAAGTACATCATCCTGTTTAACCACGGAGAATGTTGAGTAGAACTTTTTCATGTCCCTGTTCTTTTTTTTCTGGGGAATATGTCATATCACGCTTTTCGAAACTATGTTCCTAACATGATCTCTTTTGGTTGATGAAGAAGGACTAACTAACTGGCTAGCAAATTCTGAAAGAAATAGCACTCATTACAGACAATACATCTCCTGAATTAGATTTCTAACACAAACTGCTCCTAATTAATGTCACTATAGCCACAGAAAAAGAAACCTACTTTCCATGCTTGGTGTTTGCAGTTAATGTGCTATATTCTTAGTTCTTTGTGACTCAAGTAGAAACTGGATCTAGCTTGATTAACAATGGCCCACAGTTAGAATATTTGAGACAGATAGTTAAAACTTCACACTATCAGGGTATAAAGTAAAATTTGCCTAGCCAACTTGAGCAGTGGCTTTGGCCTCTCTGTCCAGGGAAAGGACTCAAAGTACTGCAGCCAGGACAGCTTTCTATGAACAAAGGCAGTAGCTAGGCAATCAGTGGGAAGATTAATTGAGGCAGGAAAATCCAGTTGCTTCCTCGACATGCATTCCAGTTTACTATGTCTGTATATTCAGATGCAGCAAAGCAGTGTCAGGCATGTCCTTAAATAACTCCCTTTGGAGGAACCACCTGTTGCTGCTCTCCTTGATCATTAGAAGTTCAGCTGGGCAATGCAAAAGAAAACCATGATCTTCTGAAGCTAATGGAAAACAGAACCATTTTCTTCTGACGTTGAGTACATAACATATTCTGTGTTGTCAAGAACCTTTGGAAATGTTAGGTAATCCTGTGCAAACGGCTGGGAGGAAGACTGCATAGCTTTTTCCATCTCTCTCTCATATGATGGAAATTAGTCAGACCACCTCTTAAGTCTAAAATAGAAGAAGTCAAGATTCTATAACAGCCTATCAACTGCCCACTAGAGAGCAGGTACCACTGGAAGAAATGGCTAAAGGCTACACCTGTACTATCTGTGGCATTAGTTACATTGTGCAAGGAGTCCTGTCTGTGGCATGTGGTATAATGTAGAAGGGGTACTTTATGGTTGGAGGAGGGAAGAAGCATAAAAAGAGGATGAGGCAGAGGTAGAGACAGAGACAGAGAGAGAGAGAGAGAGAGAGAGAGGCAGAGAGACAGATATGAGTCCCTCAAAGACTTGTTACTTTACAAGTTGGGCAAAGCCTTATAGTCCACTGGCTAAATACTGGAAAAAGTGGTTTAACCCCTCCCATATATGAAGTATAATTTGCATGAAATAAAACATGTGGCCTAAAAGAATATGCAGTAAAGAGCCATGGACAAAATTATAAACATTTCTAAGCTGGACAGGCTGAGCACCTGTTCTATTGAGGGCTTCCAGCCCATCAGGATTTCATGCTACAGTGTGAGAAAGACATTGAACTGGAAGGGAATGAAGAGCTGAGACCTGGAACTCAGGCTGTGAGACATCTGTGATTATCCTTAATAGGGAGAGAATGGTTGGATTGAGACTCCCCTATGTGGAGAATCCACTTCTTTCACCATCACTATTTGTTGAATGGAAAAGCCTGTCAAGATGTGATGTAATTCATCTTTCTGCACATTACATGCTGCAGAAGATGCTTTAATGTAAGATCTGTACTTACAGACCAGAGATGCCATACATGTTCCAAGTAAAGTGCTTACTTATGTCTCCAAAACTTCTTGAATAGCACTCAGTATTAAACTAAATGGTGGTCGTTCTTCTGGTTTCTGTGAAAAACAAATAATACAATAAGTTATTCATATGTAACAGTAGATTTAACTATTCAGCCTGTATTATGAAAGTAAACAAAAAAAAAAGTTTACATTGCATATTACATATTAGTGTCCTGCTACAGTTTTTCAGTTTCTAAATGTTGTTACTCACCACAATACCATATGGAAAATTCTTTGCTGGAATTTTAAAAAAGCTATTCTGGTTAATAAACCGAATAAACATAATAAAAAGTAGTAATGCTTTGTTAGCATGTAACCGACCAGATTCTTTTGTTTGCTAAAGAAACTTTTGAGGCTATGTTTTTTTAATTGTACTTATTTATTTATGTATTTATTTATTATTACTATTTTTTGCAAATAGATAACTGACTGGTTATCATACTTACAAACAAGGAATTTCAAAGTTTATTTACTCTTCATAGTACATTACTGAAGTGAGCAATACTCTATGATTTTTTATACAGTTCACATTCATGGTGCTTTATTAAATTACAAGACTAATATTACTTTGTCGTATTTGAAAAATGCATCCAAAAGATTTAAGGCTACTTTAAACAGAGCAATAGACTGTGGAAATCTGTGTATAACATCTCCATAGCAAAAAACATTAAACATAATTCAAAGACATTTTATTAATACCTAGCTAAAATAGGTAAAGAAACAGGCAATGCGTTTTCTCTTAAAGTGGACAGTAAGTGTATCAATGACTTAGAACAAGACATTAAAATGTTTATTGACAAATTTGCTCATTTATACTATCACAGCTAAACAATTTATAACTATAAATGACTTATGTTTCTGGGCTACTTTATCAGACAGCCTCAGTGAAGAAATTTTGACATTTTTTTAATAAAATCAAAGTAATACTTGCATGGCCCCTGTTTTGCTCTCCTGACTATGTTTGTGTAGGTTAAGTACTGTTTTAACACTAAATGTATTACACTTATTCTAAGAACTTGGAAATGTCCTTTTGTTCCATCATGTTGGAAACAAGCAAGGGTATGACCAATTTTAAGGGGGTGATAAGGCACATTAGCATTAAATTTATTCTAGGGAAATGCTTTGAAAGAATGATTTTCGCTTACTTGTTAGTTACTACATGTGTCACTCAGGAATTTGGTCAGCAAGGATTTATCAACCAAAGATCTTGACTTATAAATGTGGCAAATTCAACTATGAGTGTAATAGAGAGCACTGATATAGGTTCATTAGTGTATACAGTCTTTTGGACCTTGTGAACACTTGCCACCACCCACATGGTGGTATGGTGCCATTTAAAACCATTCTGAGACTTCCTAGCCAAAAGCTGGCTCTGTTCTTGCTCAACACCAGGATAAACTATATCACTAAATGTGAACAAATGCCTGTTCATACCTTACACCTCCTTTGTCTCCCTTCTTCACTCACTTCCTTATCTCGATCAATTTCTCTCCCCTAACCTTCTCTCTAAATATACCATAAGCTTTTCTCTCACTTCATATTGCAACTCCTGTTTCTATTATACTAACTTACCTTTGATTTCTCTATAAACTGGCTAAACTTTTTCTAACTGTTAAATCATTATTTACCTTGTATCTGCTCTAAATCAATGCATTCATATTATATCTATTTTGGTATAATTGTTGAAACTGTAGATGCTTTTGTATTATTTTTGAAGACTGTAAAATTATTGTTCTTAAATTGTTTTGTAATACTTTGGAGATTTTCTCCCTGGGCCTCCACTGAAAATTAACTCCTATCCAGTTGGACTTTCCCGGTAATCAAATGTCAAAAAATAAATAAGGAGTCCTAGATATCTAGGTACTAATCCATACTTCTGTCATAGCTAAAAAAAATATTAAGTAGAATAACCCAAGCAGTCCAGATCAAATGTTGTCAGTCAGACTCAGTCCATGCTCCTTGGGTGGAGGTGTCCAGGATATGGTACTGAGATCTTTTGTATTCATTTTTCTATATCTGTTCTGGTGTTTATCCTGGTGTCAGATAATGTGTGCTGTTTGAAAATTGCTATCATCTGCAAAATCACTTCAGTTGTTTCTCAAAGTGAATGTATGCTTAGTCTCTAGAAATATCCATCCATCTTCAACCCCTTTTTCCCATTTTGCACATGGGGCTGGGTTGTCACTTCAACAGTGACAATCATCTCGAGCCAAGGTTTAAACCACCAGGTGGCTAAGCCCTGCCACAGTAGTTCATCAATATCACTAACTTGCACACACACACACTAACATTTCTGGCCAATTTAGTGTGTCCTGTCCTCCTACTATATGTATTTGGAATGTGGGAGGAAAGTGGAGCATGGGGAGGAAAGCCATGTGACTGCAGGAAGGACATGCAGACTCTGCACAGAAGGCACCCCAGCTGAGAATCAAACCAGAGAACCTCTTGCTGTGAGTTGGTAATGCAAACTGCTGCACCACCGCAGCCCCCTCTAGAAATATGTATTCATTTAATGGCTTTTGGCTAAAGACAATTTAATCAAACAACATCAATTAATGTGGTGCTATTTACCTGGGCAGAAATAACAGTGGATATCTATACCCTTATACTGGGACACTTTAACTACCTCTCCATTAACTGGGAAAATTACTCATGTACCAACACACTTGCTCAACGTTTTCTGGAATTCATTAATTCCATCGCCCCGGACTAACTCATTCTTACCCCCACCAGGGGTAGAAACATCCTTGACCTGGTCATTACTAACATGAGCGACCATTGCTCTACACCAGTAATCAACTCCTCCCTGGTCAGATCTGACCACAAGCTAATCACCATGGATATCCACATCCCACCCTCACCCCCCCCCCAAAGGAAACCACCATAAAAAACTTCTCCAAAGCCAATTTTGGGCTTCTACAAACAGAGGTGGCTAACTTCACAACACCCATGCAAATGAAAAATAGGTGCATGACTGCTGAATCATACACCAATGCACTGTATGAGCACATACACATGTGCATGGAATGGGCCATACCAAACAGAACCAAGATGCTCTCCTCCAAAAAAGGAAGCCAATCTGGTGGTCCCCCACCATAAACAAACTACAACAGAAGGAAAAAAACTGTTGCAGAAAAGGGTGAATTCCCAAGATTGGAAAAACTCCCTTGTTAGCCTCATCAAAAAACTGAGATCCATCTTCAAGTCCTCTAAAGCTAGCTACAAAAACAAAATTGCTGCAGATTCTAAAGACAACCACAAGGCATTCTATAGTTATGTCAAGACTCTACAAGGCAATACTCAGCTCTGCTGTCAGTTGCAGCACAATGGCAATACATATACAGAACCAACTGATATTGCCAACATATTGGCCAACAGGTTCAGTGCGAACTTTACCTCCCTTTCACCCCCTAAAGGGCTTATCACAATACCTGAGGAATTCCAAGTCCCTGTTATCACAGCTACACAGGTAAAAACCGTACTGTCCAAAGCCAATAATATAGCTTCCATGGGGCCTGATAATATCCCTGGCTGTGTTCTACATGAATTACAAAGTGAACTGGCACCACACCTGAGTACCCTGTTCAGTCACAGCCTCATTTCAGGCTTTATTCCTACCGAATGGCGCACTGCTACAATCATCTCACTCCACAAAGGGGGAGTGACTCAGACCCTGGGAACTACCGCCCTATTAGACTGACAAGTTTGATATGTAAGGCTATGGAGCGCATCATCACTGACCTTATAAATAAGGATATAGGGACTCTCCAAACTCTGGACACCACCCAGTTTGGGTTTGTGAAAGGTAGATCATGACTGCTCAACCTGATAGACTTCTTTGAGTCTATCACCAGAGCTGTGGATGAGGGCAAGGTAGTTCACACAGCCTACCTAGATCTTGCCAAGGCCTTCGACACCATCCCTCACTCAGGAATCACAGATAGACTCACTAAGCTAGGCATAACCCCCTATGTCATAAGGTGGGTTGCCAACTGGCTCACTATTAGAACCCACACTGTGAAAGTAGTGGACTCTAAATCTGACTACCGACCTGCCACAAGTGGCGTCCACAGGGATCAGTGCTACGTCCTCTCCTGTTTGGCATCTTCTTCTCTGAAGTTTAAGCCAACACAAAGATATTCTGATTGGCTAAGCTGGCAGATGATTGCAAACTGGGAGCCATTATTGATTCTCCAACTGATGCAAACATTCTACAAAAAGGCCTCATTGACACCAATGACTGGTACCAGAACCATGGCCTTAAGCTCAATGCCAAAAAGTGAATTGTCATTCCCTTTGGGAAAAATTCAGTGCCCATGAACTACCATATACATGGTAGTCCACTAAACACCAAAGGTGTGATAAGAGACCTGGGGAATCAGGTTGACAGCAACCTCTCCTTTGATATCCGCATTGCCACCGTAGTCAGAAAGTCCTTCTATGTGGCACATCTCATTACAAAAGGTTTCTCAACCAGGAAGAAAGAGGTCATAATCCCTTTCTACTCGTCCCTCATTAGACCTGTTATAGAATACAATGCCCCATTTAGTATGTACCTCACTAGACACCTAGCACAACTGGAAAGGCCACAAAAATACCTCACTAAGAGGATCTTAGGCCTTAAGCATATGCCATATACGGACAGACTCAAAAAACTCCAGCTATACTCTGTCTCTTATCACCTGCTTAGAGGTGATCTCCGCTTGACCAACAAAGCCATGTCTGACCCAGAGCTGTTAGATATGCTACACTTAAAGAAATGCCAATACCTCTGTGCCACACGCTCCAGGGACCTAAACCTCATTACCACAATAAACAGAACATGCTGGAGGGAAAGGTTCCTAACCCAGAGACTTCCCATACTCTGGAACAAACTTCCCATTCACGTCAAGCAGAGCACTTCACTGGCCCTCTTTAAGAGAAATCTTGACAAGTGGATGGACAACAGGAAATTCACCCCAGGGATCAATTCAGTGGCCTTGCTTGACAGGGGCACTGGGAACTAACTTTGGGTGGCATGATGCCAGGGAATCTTCTTGGGCTAGGCTTATATAGGCTCCAGGGCCATTAGCCTAGTACATACCTATGAAACTATGAACCTATGAATACACTGAAAATTATTCATCTTAATCAAAATAGAGACTTAAAGATATTTGAGCATGGTAGTAAATAACAGCCTAACCCTCTATTACTGACATTAGTAGACATGATACCTCTATCCTGAAGCATATTTTATAATCTATTTCTTTTTGCCATCCTATTATTCTTTAAAAGCTTAGCATGCTTAAAAGTGGGAAACTTTCCTATTGCACTGAAGTAGACTTTAGCAAACTGGAAAGAATGCAAACAGTTTTAATAAACAAATTAGTGGGCAAAAAAGGAAAGTGCTATTATAAAAGACTAAAACCCATAGTATTATATTCTACCCACTACTGGCTATTGAAGAGTGATTTAATCAGAGGTCTCAGAATCATGTACAAAGAAGTCTTGCAAGTTTGTTTTGTTATGGACAGTTGTAAACAAAACATTCCTATAGTATCAGGAAGTATGTATGGGTGGTTATTTATAAAGTTGTTCGATTTTGTACTACTAGGTTTAAATCTATTTTTTTCTTCTAGGGTAGTAGCACTCTTCCCCTTTATGAACAACAAAATGCAGATCCAGGTGGCAAGGCTTCAGGCTGGGTGAGAGCTCATTATGAGGCTCAGAACTTGAATACCTAATATGTTGTAACAATGTAACATTATAGCACTATAATCATGAACTCTGATGCCAAGGCAGTGCATGTAATTATAATTTTGAGCAGCATAAGGACTATGATTATTCTGAGGAATCCTGAAATGAATAGACATTTCCTAACAACATCAAAATATGAAGTGTATCACTGTATAAAGGATAATTTATATGTAATCCACAGCAGCATTTTATGGCATTAGGAATGTTAAACACTAGACATCACTGCATTGTTTTAGCTTTTATCATATCCTGTCCCTGAAAATCTATGAATAGAAGGTGCTACACATGGTGCCATCTTTATTGCCAACCATTGCCCCATAGTTAGGTCACTTGTGTGCTTGCCAGTAAGTGCTTCTGCTGTTATTTAACTCTGCTGAATTCACTGTTTGATTCACCCTGTGTGAATAGCTATGAGGCTTTATGTACTGCTTCTATGCTATTTAACAGCTGCTTAACTTGCTGAATCAACAGCCTGCATTTATTTAGAATGTGGTGTTCTTTATTAATTGGTGTATAACTTCTTACTGCTGCTCAATGTACTACTGATTATAGGAGCATTAGCGCCACATATCTTCTATGTTTATAATACTTTACTGCTGCTTAATTTACTGTTATAATAAGGAATAGCTGCTTGATTCACTGTTAAGAGTGGCTGGCATTTTATAGAACTGCAGGTTTACTGTTTAGCGTCCTGTACTTTGTCTAAATCCTGCTTAGGCAGCCATCATATACAATTCTGCTTAAGTAATGGCAGCTGTTGCTTGGGATGAGCTTGCTCTGCAGCCACCTGTGTTAGTTTGAAATAGCGTTGCTTTGTGCTTGTCTATGACTGTTGGTTTCATAGATGTTATAGCCTGCTACCACACTGCCTAAATATGGCAACTGATGTCTGTATATCATTTTATTGCATTTAGTGTTGTATTGCTGCACTCTCTAAAGGTTTCCAACTGCTAATAGTAGTGCGCTGATGTTATGTATTTGCTCTTTATGCTTAGGTTGTGTTTGCTTATGTGATGCCATTTATAACTGTTTTCTCCTCTTGTCTCCTTGCTTGCTTTCCTCCTATACTGTTTCCCATTCCTCCTCTTTACCCCTCTGCCTATCTTCTTACCCCTGTAAACACAGTATACCTCTGAACTTTGTTGTTTGATATATTTGTCTGGTTCTTACACTACCTTCTCATTCCTTCTGAACTCTTATGTTTTCTCTCTCCTTCGAACTCACTATAGTCCGCTCTTTCTATACTCCTTGTAGTATGCCTCTGTGACTTTATGCTCTGTCCTACCCTCTGCTGTCCTATTACCTCCTAACTAACCTGTTTTTCCTGTGCTTCCATTACAGCCTACTAAGCCCCATCACTCTTGGGTGCTCCCCCCAACCTCGTGGAGACTGTATTTGCCGGTTCAGCATTCACTGTCCCTTATAGAGGAATTGCCTGGATGGACCCTTTAACTACTAGAGTACAGTAATAGTGTGTAGGTGATTTTTTCAATTGTTGTGTACCTAGAACAGAATTGTTAGAGCTAAACAGTATCACAGCATTTTCCCATAGCGTGCACACCAGCTGGCCCTTCCTGCCTTACTTTTTAAACCTTGTTCCCTGCCATCTACTTAACCAAGTAAATGCTTTTTCTTGGAAATGCCACTAGGTGGCAGTATAGGGTCATATATCCCACTTATTTCCCCATAATTCTCCCAAACAGCTTATGAGCTTTTGTAAAGCTAGTCCTTGGTTTCCTGCATCTTACTTAAGCCTCCATTAATGACTTTTGTATAAGTTCAATTTGCTATCACTCACCTAGCTGAACCTCATCTGCTATCCCAGTAACTCAGAGTGAAAGTGAGCTACTGTGTCACTGATTGGTTCTGGAGGCTGTGTCTTTCCCCTTATTGGTTCTACCTGCTCCGGTCGTCCTGTGGGCTCACTCTGCTCCCCTACCCTGCCCCCAAATCTCACCCACCCCCACTAGTACTACCTTTATTTTTACCTGTTAACTTCTCCCCTTTTATCTCAACCAATCCAACCACAACCCATCCCTCCCACCTATTTACTAACTCCTACTCAACCTACCCCATAACATCCTGTTCTTACAGCTATACCCCTCCCTCTCTCACTCTCTAACACTCTCTCATTTCCTGCTTTTCCCCACTTACTTAGATGTGGGGCCATAGTTGATTGGTATAAGCTATCACAAATCCTTCTCATCCCCTGTTTAACCATATTGTTCCTAATTCCTTTATTCCATGCTACCTCATATTCTTCCTGCAAACTCCCATCCTCCTTCCTATCCCCCACCCCACCACTCTTCCCTATCTCCACCCTATCAAATCTCACTTTCACAATATATCCCCCTCCCTAGTTCAACCAAACCCACTCCACTACTTTAAACTAAAACTTATATCCTCTCCATTCAAGTGTCACTCACCCAAATCACTGTCGTACCTCCCACAATCAACTAAGTCCAAATTACAGATACTGCTCTCCTCCTTTAACTGCCTTTCCCTAGCAGGAGATATTCACCCCAACCCTGGACCTAACACTAGTACCAATCCCACTCCCCCTATCACAACCAATATTACTAACCAAAAATTCCTCAAACTACTTACCATAAATGCCCAGAGTCTAAAAAACAAAACAGCCCTCTTCCATGCTTGGCTATACCATACCCTGCCAGACAGAGTAGCAGTCTCTGAGACATGGCTAAAACCCCAGATTAACAACTCTGAAATCCTACCCCCAGGCTTTCAGGCTCTTAGATGTGACCACCTAAATAAAAAAGGTGGAGGAGTAGCCTTAATTTACTCAAACCTACTCTCCATCACCCTTACCAAAGCCCCATTCCTCAATTCAACAATGCAAAATTAGTCATAGGGATACTCAAAATGAATAACTATAAAAGCATTTGTCTTATGGCCCTTTATATCCCCCCTGGTAACAACACTACCACCCTAGAAGAAATTCTTCTATGGGCCTCAACTAATATTAAGCTTGAGACATATATATTAGGTGATGTAAAAATCGACTGGAACAAAATCAATAGCATCAATCCATCTATATCTATTAATATATTTAATTTCACCCAACTAACTAATAGCATTACCAGACCCAATAAAAACAACTCCCCAGGTTACACTCTGGACTGGATCCTTGCCTCCTACCCAAATAAGATCTTACACTCAGGTACCTTACCAGACACCATGAGTGACCACTACCCTGCCTTTATCCATTGAGCAACCCACTCCTCACCTCACCCTCACCAATATATCCATCCATACTCACAACCTCACAAACTTTAATCTTACAAGTTTCTCCAACACCCTCAAACAAACAAACTGGGACAATCTAAAAACTCTTCCCCTAGATAACGCTGTAGACTTCTTCAATACAACAAGATATCCTAAACTCCCAAGCCCGACCCAGAACTAAATGAATAAAATCCAACCCTGTTCCCTGGCTATCTAAAGATACTAAAAAACGTATGCAACAAAGAGACAAGACCTGGACACTATATCCCCAAAATAAACATCCTGAAATGCTTCTTAAATATAAGCAACTCCGTAACCTAACCAAAAAACATATCATAAGAGATAAAAATTCTTACTACACTAAACTCCAGACCAATCACTCCAAAAATCCTAAACAGTTCTGGACCTCTATCAGCACTCTACTGAATCCTGGAACCAAAATCAACCCTTGTCCTGACACCAGTAAAACTGATACAGAAATAGCCACCCTATTCAACTCCTTCTTTACCAACTCCATAGCTGAACTCACCAAGACCTTCCCCAATCACAACTCCTCCTCTCTCCTCAAACCCACTTCCCCCACCTCTTCCCAACCTCCCAGTCCTAACATCCCCCCCCACATTTCATCTAAAGACCATCTCCACATTCTACATAAAAAAATTCTCTCTAGACTTAAATCATGCTCCCCTGCCCCTGATAATATCCCCTCTCTCTATCTACAACTTGCAGCAGATGGCATTGCCATCCCCATCAGCATTCTCATCAATAGATCCATACAGAAGTCTTATGTTCCCAAATTGTGCCATGCAGCCTTTATCCTACTCCTCCATAAAGGAGGTAAAAATAATACCATCTCTAACTTCCATCCAATAGCCATTCTCTCCCTAATCTCAAAAATACTTGAGAAATGCATCCACCTCCAGCTCATGCCTTACCTTACCGATAATCACCTCCTCACCCCAAACAACACGGTTTTCGTCCTGGACATAGTACAATAACTGCTCTTCTCTCTTTCTTAGACTTAGTAAATTATGCCCGTGAATCTGGAGAAATTGTATCCACAGTCCATCTAGATCTTTCCAAAGCATTCAACACTGTTTCCCATACTCACCTTCTAAATCATGGTTCAACAGCTACCACTCTAATAGATCCCAAGCTGTGAAATGGCAAACTAGCACCTCAACCTTCCTACCCACCCCTACTGGAGTACCCCAGGGATCTATACTTGGCCCAATTCTCTTCAATGTATTTATTAATGATTTCCATGCTGCCATTCCTAACACTAAAATAGTGCAATACGCAGACGACTCAACATTAGTATGCTCTGCTCCTAATCTCCCTGATCTCCAAGCAAAAACTCAGTTGGCCTTTTCAACTACTGAAAACTGGATGCTTCAAAACCATCTCTCCCTAAATGCTAATAAATCCAAAATCCTACTTTTCTCTCCCTCAAAAACCCTCCACCTTGACAAACAGTCTTTCAGTATCATCAGCCATACAAACTCCTCTATAGAAATTGTCTCTTCTGCTAAACTTCTTGGGGTAACTATAGATTAACACCTGAAATTTGATACAGATATTCAGTTAAACATTAAAAAAATACATCAGAAACTTGGTATGCTATATAGACACTCCCATTTCCTCTCTTCATCTATCAGACATACTCTTGCCACTACCACCTTATTACCTTCTCTACTCTACAGTTCACTCCTACTTACCAACTTATCCTCTTCCATCACTTCAAAACTAGAAACATGTTACAACAAAATCTCTAAATTCACAAGTAAAGCTAACTACTCCTTCCACCACTGTACATCTTTTCACCTGCTAAAGTGGCTAGAACTTCCCAACCACCTCAACTACCTCCAACTCACTACTGCCCACAAATTCATTTTCAAACCAACATCATGCCCTGCTTTAGCAAATATCTTACCCCTTTACACCCCTCACAGAGCCCTAAGATCTGTCCACCAGAATCTCCTCTCTGTATACAAACCAAAACGTCCTGCTGGTCAGCTTCTCCTATCTTCTCCCTTAGCCAAAAAATGGAACTCCCTCCCTTCTTCTCTTAGACTCTCTGAAAACTATGAATACTTTAAAACCCAGCTTCATTCCTATCTCTCCCATAATTGGAAATGTAACTGTATTCTCCCTACTTAACCTAAGACTCTTCTATGTATACTTCCTCGTGGAACTTCTCTACATATTCCTCCACTCCAGGCTGTTCTCCTAAACAGCTGCCTCACTTTAAATCTAATGACCTCCTAAACAACTGCCTCCCTCTGAATCTAATGTAATATTACATTAATATTACATTAATACCTTAAATGTATATAATATAAATACTGTATATAGTCCTCGATCTCCTCCCCTCTGAGAATGATATTCTTTACTACCTATATTAGCTGATGCTGTTTAACCATGGCAATCACACCTGCCATGTTTGAACTCCACTTTTACTACTGTTTAACTATCTCTCTATGAATACTCCAGAAACTATAATGTATGCTCAACTAACAGTGCACTTCTCACCTTTATTTCTCCCATTTCTTCTCAACTTATATTTACTACAAACTTTCAAATATTAGTCTACAACTATTAACAGTTTTTCTACAATTGTGAACTCTTATAACTAAGTAAACACTATTCTTTTGCCTCTGCCAACTTAAATGTTGTACAAATGGTTCTCTAATCAACTATGTAAATATGTTAGGAATTGTGTTTCCATTTTGCATTTGTACTTTCTCACATTACTTTGTATAATATGTAAATATGTTAAGAATTGTCTTTTCATTTTGCATTTGTACTTTTTCACATTACTTTGTATAATTTTATTTTTGTTTACTTGTATGTAATATGGAGCTTTTCTCTTCGGGCATCCACTGAAAACGGGCTCTCTGAGCCCAGTGGACCTCCCCGGTAATCAAACTGGAAATAAATAAATAAATTTAGAAAATTTGCCACTAGTGACAGTACATAGTTTATAGTGTAGTATCTGAAGATGCTCCAGTAACCAGTATGTTTGGTAAAGAATTGTATTTCCTTGGGGAAGACTCTCGCAGCATGATAATAACATAGCAGATTATGATCAGATCTCTGATCATAACCATGTTGTAGTACATGGAGTACTGAGATTATGTGCTAAAATGGGAAAAAGGAAAGCTTGTTAAGCACCTTTATTATGGCAGAAAGGTGCTTGACAAACTTTTGTTAAGCAGCCCAAGCACTGTTAAGTTTGGGTCTCATGCTAATGATTAACAGGGGGCAGTGTTGGGCAGCAAAGAACAGCAGCAGAAGGTAAAATATCTTTTAAAACCTGTTGCACTTCACCCTACCACACTTATAAAGATAAAAATCAGTAAAACACCCTGGCCCTACACTTTTTTTCCTGTAACTGGTGGTATATGGAGGAGATAAACCTCTATGTACTTCAAGAAATTATGATTGATTATGTGTTGCAAACATGGATGCCAAGATTCTCCTCTTGAGCTTTGTTCTCAAGGTAAATTTCTTGGCATTCATGTCGTGAGCATATAGTAAGCTAGTTAGGAAACCTGACCATAATCCTCTATATCATATGTTGGAGACATAGATGTGTAGAAATTCACCTCGACAGTGAAGATCAAGAGTTGAATCTTAATATCCAAGTCAAGAACACGTAACTACTTGGTTGTGTTTGTGGAGACCTGATCATAATTCTTGTAGTACTTGAAGATTCAGGTGCTCCAATACACTGCTAGATACAGAAAAACATAGAGGAATGTGAAATGTTTTACAGCTGTAAAAGCTGTAAAATACTTTGTGCTGCAACATAGACAGTGGCCAGAATCTAAGTGCATCTCTGAAGGAATAATCTCTTTAACTCATTCACTCCAATTGAACTCAGAAAGTTTGCGCTGTAACTTTCAATGGGAGGGGCCTAAGGCTTTTGACAGAATTAAATTATGTCCTCACATTTCAAACAAATGTTCATATCTCTGGAACCACAGAGGTTATGAAAGAAGTATAAATGGCAAAACCCTTCAGCACAAACTATTTTATAGGGGCAGTAGTCTTTAGGTCCTAGATTTTAAACTGAATTTTATAAGTCACAGTAAACACAGTAACTATTATGTTTGTAATATTTTGTAAACAACTTGCAATATCTCAGCAACCACTCAAGTTACACACATACTGTCAGCAGCATTTTATTCATCTAGCTGAGAGCTTTCATGTGAGGCTAAGGAGTTCTGTCTGTGTTACTTGGTTGTTGAAATGGTTAGAAAAATGTGAAAACTATATCTATATAAATTAATATCATAAAAACAAAAATTAATATCTCATTTTTTGCACTAGAGAGAGGTCAAATATTAATGCAGTTGAATTTGCCATGGTGTAAGGTTTAAGAAGAAATCTTTTAAAACCTTGTACATAGCATGATTTTGGAAATATTGATGCAAATATGGACAAGCAATATTTGACACCTAGATGCATCAGTGTGAGTTAACTTCAGATGCACCTGGAGGTGTCACTCAGATGTAATGAGTTAAAAGTAGTTAAAACTTTGTTTTTTGTGTGTGCCTTGAGAAGTGCATTACAGCTTTCAAAGCTTAGGATGAGACTACAGCATAACGGCTCTGAAAGCAGTTCATAAACTTGTTATACCCCTCTTCAATATGAGAGTGCTGCATAACATGCTTGGCTTTTTCCCAGTTTCAGAGTGCAATCAGCATGCTCCATGTACAACAGCCGTTTTCAAGCAGCAGCCCCCACCCCCTTTTATACAAGGATATCACCAGTTTCATGCTACTACTCCTCTGGCATAAGTTGGCATGTAGTCTATACTAAAGCAGAGTTACTATATTCCAGCTTACTTCTCAACAACTGTCAGCCTCTTTAATATGTTTTGTAGGTCTAGATCACTCGTTTGCAGTTTTGCCTGTTTTCTGGTCAATAGGTATTAAAATATTTATACTGTTTTTATGGATCTACCCCAGCTTCTCAAAGGACACTTCAATAAATCTCATACCTCTCAACCTCATAACTCAAGAATAATGGGAAAAAAAAAAAAAGCTCAGAATTAGTGTCAAGTTTTAAAGATTGCTTAAATATACTTAGAAAGAATGTTTTGCCTTAGCATGCAATTTCTGAAGGCTATTAAGTCTGAAATGTCAACAGGCTATTAAGTCTGAAATGTCAAATGTCTCAAATGTCTGTCATTGCTTAGTGACTGCAGTCCTCAGCAATTTGTCGGAATACCTCAACATTTATAAAGTGCAGACTGAAAATATGAAATAAAAAAGGCAGGTACATTCTAAAAAAATCAGGGATGGCCGAGAGCTACAGTTAATCTCCTTTTCACAGACTGAAAATATGAATCCAAAGCAGGGACATTCTATAAAATCACTGAGAGAGAAGTTCCCATACTATAGTTTCTCTAAAAAAAGCACCTGCGTGTATGTGTGTGTGTGTGTGTGTGTGTGTGTGTGTGTGTGTGTGTGTGTGTGTGTGTGTGTGTGTGTGTGTGTATGTTTGTATGTGAGGGGCTTGCCACCCACTTATGTAGGAAGAGGCCCTTTCATGTTCCCTAATGAAATATAATCTACTCTAGTCTTAACTTGTAGGAGTTGGCTATAATATGTTAGGGAGCTCTTTTACTTTGACATGGTTCAGCAAATATCTCAGAATGAAAGATTAATTTACCAATCAGCTACAATGTTCTTTTTCTCATATTATGAGGAAATAGTTATAAAAATATGTTTAAATCGAGTCAACACATGTGCTTGTGGAAGACAAATACACCCTAAAGACTTTCCCTCACAGAGCATGTGTTCGTCCTGGGGCTTTTTATGAGGACTGATACCTATGAACACTGTTAGAGATTCAACAAAACCACAAAAACAAGGCTTAAGGTAATGAAAGATCTTGTGTTACATAAAGTAGTTGCAAGTTAGAAAAGAAAAAAGCTGAGAAGCCAGGCAAATGCAAATTACCAAAGAAAAAGTTAAAAGAAGACTATTTAGGTATGGCAGAAAATCCAAAAGAATATAACAAAAAGACTGGAGTTAAAAAGGGGGGAAAAAAGGATTTAAAAACTTCTACTTTTGGCCACAGAACTGACTAAGATTTTAAAAAGGAGAAGAACTCTGCAAAAAGAGTCATGCATTTGTTTTTCTTTGCAACAACTAAATTAATCAAAACTCGGTAAAGAAGAGAGCACATGAAGAACATTTACAAACCCATATATAGATGTACTCTACTGTTTAGTGATAATATATCATAATATACTTTACTATTTGTTAATCTTTCTCACTTTTACCTCTCTTCCTAAGAAATACCTTTCCATTTCCCATACTCACTCACCCACACAATTCTGTTTTATAGTTGAACAAAGCTGTAGTTCTGCAAAGCAAGTGGAATGAATAAGAAACTATTTTCCACTGATAGTCTGAGTTCATTAGCTATTTTTCACCACATTTCTGATCCATGATCTTGATACTGCAATTTTTTTTATAATCTATTTCCCACCCTTCTCTCCTCATTGTATCATATACCAGGCAAAGGTTTATGCAAGTCTTGGACAAAACATTCACTTCAATATCCTTCAGATCTTTTCCTTCATACTCTTCCAATAACTTCCCCTGAAACACATGTTGCTGGAACTAAATAACACTACCCAATAATACTGTGACACCCCAGATTCATATTGTATACTTATCACTGAGTCTACAGGCTTTACCCACTAGTTCACAACTGGAAAATATTAAAGAGATACAATATTCAGACTATTGGACAATTTAACCATGACTTTATTTCCTCACCCTCACATGTGGTATTTTGCCAGTCTTCCCATTCAACAGACAAATAATAAACACTTAATAAAGTAAACTAAATACTAGGAAAAACAGCTGTCATCCTAGTTGAGAGGCAAATATAATAAATCACAGGAAGTCAAATGCCTAGGAAGTTGCATATTAACTACTATTTAAAATTATTAAAAAGGAATAAATAAAAGCACATCAATGAAATCTGCATATCCTATTCACCTTCCAGCTGCTCACATAATCACTTCTCATCTCTTAATTTGTCAGACCTATTCCACTGTATACCTTATAATGTCACTCCCAGCAGAACTAACTAATCCTTTAACATTTCAGAACCCATTAAAATTGCAGCCTATAGACCAGAGTACATATAAGACATACCAAATCCATTTCCAGTACCAGCACACTGTGATGCAACCTACATTACAATAATAAATACACACACACATTTCAAAAATCTAACCCATGTTAATTAACTGGCAGTCCTTTTGTAGTGCTGCAGCAATGTTACTGAGGCAGAATCATAAAGCGTCACAATCTCATTTGGTTCTACACTTTAGGCATTATCCTTTAGATATAGGGAATACATACACATCTTTGCTAGGTATGACCCCGGATGTAATATCTCTCATTCCATGTCACTCTATCTGCCATGTGCATAGCATCTGCAAGTTAGCCGTATGTATAATTAATTTTAGCATGATAGTAGAGGTAGCAGCTGAAGCCTAGACAAATATATACTTGCGTAACACTTTTACAAGAGATTGCTCATATTCACAGAGGCTTTTGAACAGTCTTGATTCAAAGGAAAAAAAATAGTCATCAGGCTAGTGTATAGTCATTGCAATGAACAATCCATCTGATGTTGTCAGTTTTCATTCTGTCCTTAACTTATGGGTTCATATCCGATCCCTTGGATCCGACTCGGCCATTACAAAAGCTCGTGGCAACCAGAAAACCCTCAAACTACTCCATTACCCACAATGCACCAACCCCAATTACTTCAGATCTCATTTGCAGCTTCCAGTGAATGACATGGTATTCCTGTACTCTTGAGCAGCTCTTCCGATAAGTTATATATTTTCCTTTCCAACTATACCCTTTATTGTACAGCTTTGTCCGTGAGTTTTTTTCCTTTCACTTTTGTACTCACATACTTCTTGATTACTATAGTTAGTACTCCCTTTCCTCTACACTCTAGGGTGTAATTTCTATTCTAATACCATTGCTGGTAGTCGTTTCCTTTCCCTTTATTATATAAAAAACTTCCTTCTGTTATATATTCCTTCCTTTCTAACTTACTTTCTTCAGACTTAGGTGTTGAACTTGTTTTAACTTGGCCGACAAAGACAAAGTCTCAGCTGGATTTAAAAAATGCACCAAGTGGGGTCAAAAGATTCCTTTCTCTGATATACGGTGTGTATATTGCTTAGGACCATACCACTTCCAGGAGGACTGCTCCATTTGTCACTTCTTCAACCCAAGAGCTCTGGTTGAGCGAAAGAATAAACTTATTCTAAAAGGATTACTCCCATCCTCTTTTTCTGAGGTGTTATTTGGAGCGTTCCCTGAAAAATCAAGAAAGACTGTATCTCCTTCTCCAAGTACTTCTTCAGCCGCAATAAAAACTTCAGAGAAAACTAAGAAAAGGTTTCTTTCAGATCCGACTGACTCTTTAGATCCTACAACAAAAATTTTAAATTGTCAGATCCTACTTCATACTCAGATCCAAAGCAAAAGAAGAAAGGACTATCAGATCTGATCTCATCATTGGATCTGAAGCTTAAGAGACCTAAAGACCTGTCAGATTAGACCTTTTTGGATCTGACGCAAAAACCATTGGATTTGACTTTTGAGTCAAAGCCCCTTCCAAGAACGAGATACTCTCTCTCAGTGGACCTTCTTCCTTCCAGGGTCCCTTCTTTTTTGGAGAGAACTAAGTCTCCTTCCATAGTGTCCACTAGCTCTTCCAGGAGACTTATGGAAGAAGATATGGAGAGGTTAGTGAGAAAGATTCTCTCAGTGCCAAGCGTGTCAAGCGTCATGTCAGCTCCTACCCCTCTGGGTCAGGAGATCTGACCTTCCACTACACCCCATTTGCAAAGTTCTTCCTCTGACTCCCCACTCAGTCTTGGAGTCTTTGGATCTGAGTCACCCAGGTCTGTCTGCATCGGATCTGAGAATTTCTTTATCCTCGGATCTGAAGCTTGCTCCAAGCTCTTTGATTCCATCAGATCCAGACAGCTGTTGGAGCTGGAGCTACCCTGCTGGGTCTGGGGTGTCACAGTCGACTCCAAACTTTTCAGAGCCTTCCCTACACCTCTGAGTCTTGGCATGGGTTAGCTCGCCTCCAACTTTGGCCTTGGGGAGATTCTCCTCAGAGCAGGGAGGGACTATGGTCCAAAAGGTTTGCCCTTTTGGATCTGGGGTTCTATTCTTCTTGGGGGGAGGTCTACCTTTGAGATCACGGAGAGAGCCTTGTCTGCTTCCACGACAAAGATGCTTCCATTCTTCTTCAATACTCAGTCTGCAGGCTTGCCATCTCTTCATTTGGAGTCTCAACTATCCTCTCCACAGGGACAGCTGCTACCGAAACCTCAGTCTTCCCAGCAGGGTGTTCTGATCTCTTCTGATACTCCCCAGATCATCCCACTGAGGAGGTCCCTAAGAAGACAATGTGCAAGAGGAAGCACTTAGACTCCACAGAGGAGTCCATTGCAGAAGACACAGACTTTGATGAAGGTGAAGGGTCCCCACAGTTACCTCCTGAAGATGTCCAGTTTGGAGACATCTTTGAAATCCTGAAGCAGAGAGATGGATAGAAGTCCAGCAACCATTTGTCTGAGAAGTCTGCATTTCTGGAGGTGTTTGGTATCAGCCTGTCTACTTCCTGGGTGACCCTGCCCACTGATGAGCTCATAGAGTTGATCTCTTGTTGGGCATGCAAGACCCCGAACACCACTGAACTAATACCTAGCAGACTGGATAAAATTATGACAGCACCAGAAGACAAGTAGTTCTGGGCAAAAGGGATGCTTGTTGATCACAGGATCACAGGAGATTACTAGGCTATTGACCTGGATGCCATTTTAACCCTAGCTGTTTCATCCCAATGTAATACCATAGAAATGCTAGTCAGTACCCAAGATTGCATTTAGTGATGACTACCCATGTCCAGGAGGGTTGTGGGCTCTATCCCGGTAAGAATTTACCATGCCCCATCCACTCATCCAGGTGTCATGGAGGTGCTCTGTTTCACATGAATTGGTAGCCTGTTCCAAAGACAAGGCAGTCACTGGGAGATAAATCTGTCCCTCCAGCATGTTCTATTTAAGTTGCAGGCCATGTTTAGGTCCCTGGAATGGGTAACCGTATTTCTGTTTGATTTATGGTTATGCAGCAAGTTCATTAGCTTTGGGTCTTGGATTGCTCTGTTGGTCAGGCTTAAGTCTCCCCTAAGAAGTCTATAAATTTTATATATATATATATATATATATATATATATATATATATATATATATATATATATATATATATATATATAGTGACAGGGACTTTAGTCGATCTGTGTAAGGCACATGCTGGAGCCCCTTGATCTTCTTTGTTAGAAACCTCTGAGGTCTCTCTAATTGCTGCAGGTACTTACTACGGTACATGTAGTAATCAGAGAGACCATGCTATGGTTGTGGCAGTGGGAACTAAAAATGAACTTGCTGAAGAGAGTTCCACTGTCTGGCCATCAAACAAGGAGTCTCGGTGATGGATAGGTTTGGGAAGTGTGTCTATGCTTCACTGACCTTCAACTTAATGTCTCTGAACTACTTGGCACATTTCACCAGGTTACAGAGAGACCTGATTAAGGAACTCTGACACCCTCTCAGGATCCATTTCTGATGAAGTACAGGCATCTGTAACTTCTCAGTTGGCTACCCTGCAATCACTTTCCAATTCTTCCGTGAGGCTAATTTCGCATGTGGCTGAAAGTACCTCAAGGTCAGCGGTTTCCAGCGTTTCCATAAGGAGGCACACCTGAATGCATTTATGTGATTTTGCAGAGCTCTTCAAGTCTTCACTCATCATTGCTCCCTTTGACAGCACATCATTGCTTTGCCCCAAAGTTAAAGATACATTATCCAGGTGGAAAAGGATGGAAAGACCCTGTCTGCCATGTGCACACATTTTTCCATTTCTCAAAGATTCTTCTCCAGGCATCAACAAGGTACTGTAAAAATGTGGTTCAAGAAGTCCCAGGGCCCTTTCTAGAACACACATGGAAGAGGTTGCCCTAGAGGTTAAGGATGGCACAACAATGGTAGATGCTGTCCTTGTGGCAGAGATGGCCCACAAAAACCAAGGGTCCAGAAATGTATTCTTTGATAGACCCTGCCTGTGCTGAAAGGAGGCCCAATTGTTCCCCTCTGGAGGCAATCAGTGGTCATTTATCCCTGCACCAGAGAGCCTGGACAGAGATAACAAGATACTTGCATGCAGAGGATAATTTCCAGAAGTTGTATAATACCCTTTTTCCTTCTCCAATCTCAAAACAAAATCCCAAATGTTCCACCCAGTCAGAGAGAACAAGCATCAATTTAAATACAAAAGCTGCTAGGAAAAAAAGAGTCATCCAAGATAGAATCCAGAAGTAACTCAATGTTCTTTTTAGTGTCAAAGAAAACAGGGGACTGCAGAGCAATCTTGGATCTCAGCAACTTAAACAAATCAGTTAGACGAACCAAGTTTCAGATTGGTCATGGTTTAGTCCATTCTCCCAGTTTTGGGAAAGGATGATTAATTGTGCTTGTTAGACTTTCAAGATGCACGCTATCACATAAAGATGAACAGGTGATCCAGAAGGGACTTGTACTTCCATCTGGGAGCCAGTCATTACCAACTCAGAGTTCTGCCCTTTGGTCTCACCACAGCCCCTAGGGTGTTCACCAAATGTATGGCAGCGGTGGCAGCTCACTTGAGACTGCAAGGATTCCGGGTGTTTCCATATTTAGATGACTGGTTATTTACTGCCCCGACCAGGCATCAAATAACAAAGGCAAGAGATCAGGTTCTCCAGACATGCTCTGATCTGGGGATAACCATAAACTACAAAAAGTCTCATTTAGAACCTACTCAAAATTTGGAATTTATAAGAGCACTGTTCAACACAAAGTCAATGATAGCTTCAATGCCTCCTCTAACTGTTCAGACATTAAGAACACAAGTCAGGAAAATAATCTGCAGTACCAAAGTTTCAGCCCACTTAGGTCTTCAGGCTCTAGGATCAATGGCAGCGGCAATAACTCTAGCACCTTTAGCCAGATTTTACATGAGGGTTCTACAGTGGACGCTAACCATGCAGTGGTCAATACTTTATCAACCTGTGTCAACCCTGATACATATTACTCAGGTTTGTAAGAGAGATCTCAGGTGGCGGATTCAATCAGAGCAGGTTCTACAAGGCCATTAATTCATTCCCTTTCAGCCCAAGGCCATAGTGACTATGGATGCTTCCCAGTTAGGGTGGGGAGGGGTATTACCTGGGCAATACAGTCCAAGGCACTTGGTCCCCCAAAGAGGCCAGTTTGCATATCAATGTCCTAGAGATGAGAGAGCAGTGCTTTTAGAGCTGCAGGCCTTTCAAGAAGCTCTCTCCTTGGGGACGACTGCAATTCAAATGAACATGGCAGTAGTTTGGTACATCAACAAATAAGGAGGGACCAAATCTTATCCCTTGTGTCGAGGCAATGGGTGATCTCATCAAACCTCTCTCTCATCGCAATGCACATTCCAGGGAAGTCCAGTGTGAGAGCAGAAAAGCTGAGCAGGTGCATTCTTCTGCCTCACAAATGGTCTCTCAACAAGAATGTGATGGATATGATTTTTCATCAGTGGGGCCAGCTTTGCTGTGACCTTTCCCCCTAAACAACAAATGCAGCAGCTACTTTGCCCTGATCCCCCCACAGGGGGAGTCACTGAGGGATGCTCTACTTCACGATTGGCCCCCTGGACTGCTTTATGCCTACCCACCAATCCTACTGATTTCCAAATTCCTGCAGAAAGCTGCCATGTTGAGGAGCAAAGTTATCCTCATTGGACCCTTTTGACCTCAACAGATTTGGTTCCCATTCCTTTGGCCTCAACTACTCCACCTACCATGGATTCTGGATCCATCTCCAGACCTCCAGTCTCATCTGACAGGCATGATCTATCCAGACATACCAAACCTCAGGCTGACTGCCTGGCTTCTCCAATTCCATTAATAGCCAGACAACCTATGCTCTCTTTCCCAGTCCATCGTACTGCTGTTATCTTCCCATAAACCATCTACTTGTAAACTTTATTCCAGTAAATGGTGAAGATTTGCTTACTGAGCCAATCAAAATAGTGTTGATCCCTTTTCTGCTCCTTTGCATAGTCTCCTTGAAATTTTAGCCTTACTTTTTAAAGAAGGAGCTAGCTCCTCAACAGTTAAAGTCCAGTTGGCAGCGAAATTAAATTTTCACATGGGATTTGAAGGTGCTTCTGTTGCCTCCCATAGACTCTGTAAAACCTTTTTGCAAGGCACTCTTCTTCTGAGGCTTCCTTTTAGACACCCTACCCCCCATGGGACCTCACTCTGGTACTGCAGCAACTTGCTCAACCCCTATTTAAACCTGCAGCTAAATGTGACCTTGAGTATCTTTCTTAGAAAGCAATTTTTCTAGTAGCCATTGCTTCCACCAGAAGAATTTCAGAAATTCAGGCCTTGTCTTCGAAACCTCCACTTTATGAACTAACGCTTCCTTTCTACCTAAAGTGTTTCAGAGGCTAATATTAATCAATCTATTAATTTGCCTGTATTCTTCCCCAAATTTACTAACAAAGGTGAATACACTTTACATTTATTGGATGTCTACAGGCAATTACACTTTTACCTGCACAGAATGGAAAATGTCAGAAAGAAAGAGCAATTATTTGCTTCTTTTTCTGACATAAAACTAGGAAAACCTGTTGCCAAAATAACTCTGGCCAGATGGCAGACTGATTGTATTTCTTATATATATATATATATATATATATATATATATATATATATATATATATATATATATATATATATATATAAAACAAATTGGGCATTACTTTATCGAAACCATTATGGGCTCATTCAACTAGAGCCATGGCTACGTCATCAGTCTTCCAGTCTAGAGCTTCCATGGGTGACATTTGTGCAACAGCAACTTGGGCTACTCATTACAAATTGGATCTGCTCTCCAAAGTTAGGGCATCATTTGGTTCAGTGGTGCTCAGGAATATCTTTCCTTGAATCCACTCGGAGATTTAGGTATCTGGGGACTCTGTCCCATAAGTTGATGACAGTATGAAAATGGACAACATCAGATAAAGAAGTTATGTACTTACCATAATGTTCTGTCTGTGTTATCCATTTTCATTCTTCCTCAACTCCCCTGCTACTAACCCCCTGCCCTAAAACCACATGAAAGAGCGAGTGTTTTTAAGCATGCTACTTCCTTGGTACATAGCTCCAGATATCTGCAATATTTCTTTCTGCTGTTAATAGCAAACAAGATCTGAGGTACTTGGGGTTGGTGCATTGTGTGTAAGGGAGTAGCTTGAGAGATTTCTTGTTGTCACAAGCTTTTGCAATGGCCAAGTCAGATGCGAGGGATCAGATCCGAACCCATAGTTGAGGAAGAATGAAAATGGACAACACAGATGGAATGTTATGGAGAGTACATAACTTCTTGTTTCCTAACTAAGACACCAGAACAGAAATCTTCATGCCTATCATAGATTCTGTGCTTCATACAGTCTGGCATTAGTGTCATCTAGACAGCTTCTTCATCAGAATGAGCAAAACTACCACATTATTCTTCACTTAGCACCACTGTTATTCCTCATATCTGCTTGTAATAAGAATTTAATTATACTACACTGTCCATGGCACCCTGACTATTAATCTTGAGTATATCATATGAAGGCCAGCAGCATGTATAATTTACATTAACATGACCTTAAAATTAGAAACTATTCAAACTTAAATATATTCATATTTGTCTGATACTTGTATCAAACAAGTCATTTCATACAGGGATTGAATATCACATAATCAGAAACATATCATTTTAACGATCTGGCTGGTGTCAGTTTTAGTTTTCACATATTTTTTTTTCCTTTATTAAACCAGTAACAGCAATTTTCTCAGATACATTGGTTCAGAAACATAACATTTCCTAGTACAGAAATATCCAGCTCCTCGTGTAATAAAATATTTAGCATGCCTGGTATAGAACACTAGACTTTGTACATTCTGCACAATCACAATGACTGCACCCATTCAAACAAAAATCTTCCTTTATTATTAAATGCACTATTAAATACCTATTTCAAGGGCAGTTAACCGATGTAGGCATAAATTAAAATATACGGTTTAAGTGTAATCATAGATACCATGATCTGTAGGACTTCTTCCGTCAGTGGTCTGCAAATTAACTTGTGAGGGGCTGTATACCTGCAAGCTTGAAGCTTGTTGAATATCCAAACTATCAAAACTGTAATCCCACCCTCCCACAAAAAAAAATTGCAAAAGGAAACAGACAGTATCCTTTAGCGATCAGAAACAAAGAAAAAAAGCTTCCAGACACACTGTATAGTGGTAGTATTAAGGACAGGGTTGCCACTGTTGCACCCTTCTATTTTCTGACAAATAAGTCATGAAACCCAGCATAACAAAAACACAATCCTTGCCTCAGTCTAACCACTCCCAAAAGCACCAGCTATGAATCCCTAGGCAAAGTGTTCCATGACACTAAACTGAGAATACAATGCTTGTGAGAGCACATAAATCGTATCTGGGATAACTGCCTTCCTCCTAACCCCCCTAAAAAGGCAATGATTTTTAGTGTACCCGTATGGTGATAAATTTTGTGAAATTGAAAGGACAAATGAATCTAGTCATATATTTCAAGTTGTTGCTGTCACACATTATAATTATGAACTAATGTTTATGTTAAAGTTTCATTTATTATTTCTTTATAAATTGCATTGGAATATAGAACATGTATCAATTTTTTGGTTCTATTATGAAACTCTCACTTCCTGAAAGACAACAAGCCAAAAAGATGAAAAAAAAATGTTGAAATATAGAAGGATGAAAAAATCTATTTTATTTGTTTTTTCAGGGGTCATGCCTCCTGCAGCCCCCAAAGTGGGGGGCAAGCCTCTCATACCCCTTGAACTTACCTATACCAACTCGATGGCTACACCAACTTGAAGAAGGAAGAACTCTCCTAAAACAAGTGAATTATTGCCAGGGCACAATTAGAAACCACTGGCAACGATTTCCTTTAGAAATCAAATTTCAGCATTATGCCTTTCATTTTTTTTCTTCATGCTACTGATGCTAGAGCAATTTTACTTTGAGTAACATTAGGGGAGCCTGCATTTTCTATTATTAATTTCTTGCATCTACATGGCTCAAGCTTACCCTGACTTTTATGCATTTTCCTTAACAGTTTACTCCTGAATAATTCAGTTTTATACATTATATAAATCTTTAATGCATTTCTATTGTCTATTATGTCTAAATATATATTATTTTCTAATATCAACATAATCACCAAAAGTCAGAGTATTTACTTTGTTTTATTCATCTATCACTTAATTTCCTTCTCTCTTAATTTCCTAGAGTATGTGATTCACGAGTCACTTATTTGTGCAGCTTTCTTGAAATAATTATTTAAATATACTACTCTGTATTTTGTCAATATCTGTTTTATCCTTTTAATATTATCTGATTGATATTCAAACCATAGACTCACTCTTTCTTTTTTAATCAAACCTTGTTCACTCTATCTAGATCTGCAAGTTTCATGATTCCGACCCAGCTAGACAAAACTGCCACTTCCAAACTGTCCTCCTCTGATAACATCCCAAACTTTTCTTTGATGTATAGCACTTATGAATGATGATGGCAACCCAAAATATTTCTTACCAGTCTATAAATCTTAACCATGATATTGTTCTTTGAACCTAATTCCTATATTTCACTGCCATATGTAACTAGTGAGTATTTTATTTTTTATTACTGTTAGTAAAGGTTTTATATGATATGGGAGGTAGAATTATATAATAATTTGTCTGAATTGCTAAACATGTTGTAGTTGTTATGCATATGGTACTGATGTCACTGAAATGTGTGACTCATCAGCTCACATGCACCTTTTTGATGTTTCACCCTTGGGCTCCTCTGAAAATCACATTTAATTCATCAGGACGAATCTGAGAGCAAATAGTAGAGGTCTGAAGTACCAGTGCAAGGAACATATAACCAAATGCTTTTTCAGGAAAAATTAATATGCATAAAGGGTATCTGTGCACATTTTACATTTTTTATGGGATACAATATCCCTACAGCCTCCATGTGGGTTCTATATACCTAGGCTCCTCATTAGTACAATCAGCTTTGAGGTTTATATACCCTGAGGAAAGGAAAGTCCTTCCATCCAATACCAAGTCCAGAGAGTCACACCAATTGATGATGTGTGCACAATCACACTTGTGTCCCTTGCACTAGTGTCCTATCCTAAATAATAATTTACAATATGGAAATTTACACATGAAGCCATAAGAAATGTAGAAACATGCACATGTAAGTCTTAAATGATGATGTAATAGAAAATAATTCAATATTATATTATGGGAAATAAAATTTAAAAACTATGCATTTGTAAACAACTATGTGAATTTAATGAAATGCTGTTCATTGAATAAGAAATAGTGATTTTCATATATCTGGAACCAAAATGCATTGAAACTCACAATAAAATAATTTATTTGCTTGTTTGATTCCCATGACAGTCTGACCATCTTGCATTCCTAGCGCTCTACTGAAGATGTTGCACTTTGTGGTCTACTTGATATAGTATCCCACATAATTTTCTGGGGATCTCCCCACACTGGGGGAATCCAAATAGTGAGAGGTAAGAGTAAGGTAAAACATGGCCATCACAAATGGCTGGCATGGAGATTTATATTTTGGTATGCTGCTATCCATCCATCTTTCATTAGCAAGTTTAGGCAGCAATGTGCTTATACATATATGTGCCCGTGTGGAGTCTGCATGTCCTCCCTGCGGTTGAGTGGCCTCTGAAAGACATGCGTAAATGGGCATGCCTTCGCCGAAGGTTGGGCGTCAGGCTGGCAACTCAGCACCACAAAAATCTACTACCAATCATTAGCAGACCGGAGTTTCGCTGTGGCGACCCCTAACCTTGAAAAAGCCAAAAAGACAAACGAAAACAGTGGGTTGCTTACTGGCCTTCTTAAGCAAGGGGTGGGGGGACATATGTTTCTAAGTTTAGTGGAGTTTCCTTGCTTCCATTTCCAAGAAAGTTGATTCTGCACTGGTCACCTACTAGCCACCTCAGTATATCTCCTCTAGGATTTACTATCATATTTTCAAAGCGAACTCCATCGACTGCACTTTTGTCGAACACGGAAATTCGAAAACAGTAATGTCTAACACCAAAAGCCAACCTAGGAACAGTTTTAACATGGGTCAAGATAGGTGTTCACTGTTATTGCCGAACTACAAACCTCTCTCCTATCTCAACCCATGTTAAAACCAGTTCCATGGTTGGCTTTTGGTGTTCGACATTACCGTTTTCTAATTTCCATGTTCGACAAAAGTGCAGTAGACGGAGTTTGCTTCAAAAATATGATAGTAAACCCTCCTCTAGTACCTGGGCTTGCTACTTAGACCTTGGTTGTTGTTGCTGTAGTCAAGGTGATATTTTTCAGTACCAAGGCGCCAATCACCTACTGAAAATATGATGGGTTGATTAGTGCATTTGGAGCAGAAAAAAAATGGAGCTGCATACAGTAAAGTGCAAAGACAAGGTTTTAAATAGTTTATACTTTTTGAAGAAGGATTTCAATGAATAAATAAAAGAGAGGTATTTAATATTGTATCTATTATTAAAGTAGCCTGGCAGAGGGTCAAATCAATCAAATGTTTGGATAATGATGATTTCTGTTAAATTACAGTATGGAAATTTACATATAAAGACATCAGAAACATGCACATGGAATACTGGTCAGCCATGGAAGCTGTTTATACCCTACTAGCATCCTGGCAATGAGAGCATTTCTACAGAGACATCACCCCTGAGCAAATGTACCACTGTGGGGCATCCTACATCCACCCTTGTGAGAGAGAGAGAGAGAGTATGTTTGTGAGTGTGTGTGTGTGTGGTGTGTGTGTGTGTGTGTGTGTGTGTGTGTGTGTGTGTGTGTGTGTGTGTGTGTGTGTGTGTGTGCTACTACACGTATGGTAATGAGTGCTACTATCATTAACTTGGGTTCACCAAGCCTATGTCCCTGGGCCTGGCAATTCTAGTGCAGTGCAGTTCTCTAATTACATGGTGGTAACTAACGAACCAAAAATACTTCTTCTCCCCAGTATAGGCAAACTGGAGTCAGGCACTCACTGACACCCTTCCCTGTCTGGCTGTTCCAGCACCTAAACTGTTATTGGAACTTGATCTGTCAAGGATGTAGTTGTGGCTTGATACCTTATGCTTCAGTTACAGAGCCATCTAGTTAGCCAAAATATTTACCATAACCATCTTCAGACCAAGGGGTACAGCAAAATAAGGAGGCATTTCTGAAATATTTAGATTCTATCCTTTACAATTATGTCCAAAATAATCTTTTCAATTGTAATTTCTCACTCTTGTTACAATTTTTTTTTAAATATTCTCTTTACAATCACCTTTTTGGATAATTTTGTAAATTCAGATAAATACCAATGCTGACAGATGTGAAACAATCAGGTGCAAATTGCAACTGTCAGACCACCACAACTGAAATAACAGGTTGTGTTGATCCATATCTTAGAATGTCAGTGTTGGGTAGGTTACAGATTGAGTACTATGTTACAAGTCAGATAAGGGGGGAGGGAAGGTGAGTTTTTTGCTTTATCCCACATTCTATTTTTCTCTGAGCTTATGTGACCTTGCAGTTACATTTATGGTGACTCTCACAATAGGAAGTGCGGGGGGGGGTTTGCACCCTCAAAAGTATTTTTGTGCGTTTTGCAACCTGGGTGTGTCACTGTTCTGAGCCTGGAACCTCCCAAGGTTTCAGTTGCACTTAATCACGTCAGTTAAATGACACAATTATTCATACGAAATCTTACCCAATCTGCTCAGATAGAATGTGAGTAGTATACATTTTACACATGTAATTCCCCTCAGTTCCACTTCTTCTATTTATGCAGTCAATTTCCAAGTAAAAACACTTTAAAACACTATCAGCAGCAAGATTATGAGAATTCTGTGTGCAGACAGTATTGTTATATATAGAGCAGTTTAATGATGTTAACGTGTTTCACTTTATAGGTACTGTAACATAAATAAGCAGATACTATTTTATAAGCACCAGAAATTATACCAGTATGTGTAGCATAAAACTTGCAGTCATTTCCTATTAGTTAGGATTCTTATGCTTTGGCATCATATTGTATTATCCTATGGATAAAATTATAATTATAATTTCTGTCATGAGCAATCTAAGATATTACAGTATGCTGTATCTGCAAGTGAATAAGCCTATACAGTGAGGTATATGACAAAGGTGGAAACTCCAATGATTTCTCCAACTTTCGCCCCATAGCTCTACTCTCTCCACTTGCTAAAATAATGGAGAAATGTATCCACAAACAATTACTTAACCACCTTCTCCATCACAATCTACTAGCTAACTGTCAACATGGCTTCCGCCCATTCCATAGTACCGCCACAGCCTTGCTATCCTTCACTAACTGTATCAACAAAAATCGCAACAATAATATGCTTTCTTCTGTTTTCTTTGTTGACCTATCAAAAGCCTTCGACATGGTTAACCACTGACTCCTCCTATACCTACTGAAGTCCCTCTCACTTGACAGCCTAGCTATGAACTACTTTACATCCTACCTTGAAAACAGACAACAGGCAGTTCTCTGGCAAAATCATCTTTCGAATCTCCTCCCCATCTCTCTAGGTGTCCCTCATGGTTCCATATTAGGCCCTCTACTGTTTTCCATTTTTATAAATGACCTCCATCTATCCACTCCCCTCTCCACCTGCATTCAATATGCAGATGACTCTACTGTAATTTGTTCAGCCACATCCCAAACCGAACTTCATTCCCTTACACAAAAAGCTTTCAGCACTGTAGAACAATGGTTCTCTAACCGTTGTCTTCTCCTTAATCCGAAAAAAAAACAAACTTTTGCTCTTTACACCTACCCAAATGTCTACCTCTCTACACTTCACTCTTATGGCCAATAATGGCACCCTTATATCTCCCAACCCCACCGCCAAACTCCTAGGAATTACAATTGATAATCACCTAAACTATGACACCCACATAAATACTACAATAAAATCAATTAACAGAAAACTAGGATCCCTTTGTAGAATTAAACCTTTCCTTACACCTGAAGCCAGGACCGCAATAGCTAAAACCCACTTAATCTCTACCCTGTTCTATGCTTCCCCCATATATACTAACCTTTCTAAAATAATCTCAACAAACTAGCCATATCATATAACAATATTGCTAGATTTGCTACAAATTCACCTTTCAGGACTCATCACTGTCTGAATCTAAGACAACTGGGCTGGCTTGAACTCCTTAACCAGCTACGATTTAACCAACTTACAATAGCCCATAAAGCCCTATACCAACCCAGCAACACTCCAATTCTTTCTGCCCTCATCATACCATATAATAGCCTGAAGAATCTACGCTCCTCAAACAAAATGTGGGTTCATACTACCTTATCAAAAAACCTAGCAGGTGACTCCTTGTTCTCTAACTCTGTTGGTAAAGTATGGAATCAACTACCACATGATCTTACTTCTCAGACCTCTCTCCCACAATTCAAAACTAATCTAAAATTTTTTCCCACCAACCACTGGTTATGCTCTTGCACCAATCCTGCCTAACTGTTATTCTTCACTGACTGTTACACTCTATAACCACTATATTCCTACCTATAAACCTCTATATTCTACACTCTATAAACTAACTTTTTTTTACTTAAATACTAATGCTTATGAGTCTTGAGTACTATTTTCCATATTTGACTATTTAATTCAATTTTACAATTTTTTTATGTAAACTTTAACTGAATGTTATACTATTGTATGTTGATGCCTTTTGTAGACTTATATTACTTTTAATTTTTCTGTACGTTTTTTTCTGGAGCTTTTCTCCCCGGGCCTCTACTGAAAATCGACATGTATCCAGTTGGACTAGCCCGGTCAACAAATGTAAAATAAATAAAATAAAATAAAATAAAAATGAGATATGAGAACAGCATATGATAACCTGGCAAGGTTTGTAGCACAGGTTGCTTTTAATGTTTCTTGACAAGAATGATCTGGACATAATATGTAGAACAGGTAGGCAAATATATGGCACACAGTATATGTCTCTGATGTTTCTGAAATGTCTGAAATGTCTGCCATTTACACTGAAATGATAACATACTCAGCAGCAATGCAAAGAGTAGCAGTATCTGTTCGAGATTAAGCACTACTTTTACATATATTATTTTCTAATATCAACATAATCACCAAAAGTCAGAGTATTTACTTTGTTTTATTCATCTATCACTTAATTTCCTTCTCTCTTAATTTCCTAGAGTATGTGATTCACGAGTCACTTATTTGTGCAGCTTTCTTGAAATAATTATTTAAATATACTACTCTGTATTTTGTCAATATCTGTTTTATCCTTTTAATATTATCTGATTGATATTCAAACCATAGACTCACTCTTTCTTTTTTAATCAAACCTTGTTCACTCTATCTAGATCTGCAAGTTTCATGATTCCACCCAGCTAGACAAAACTGCCACTTCCAAACTGTCCTCCTCTGATAACATCCCAAACTTTTCTTTGATGTATAGCACTTATGAATGATGATGGCAACCCAAAATATTTCTTACCAGTCTATAAATCTTAACCATGATATTGTTCTTTGAACCTAATTCCTATATTTCACTGCCATATGTAACTAGTGAGTATTTTATTTTTATTACTGTTAGTAAAGGTTTTATATGATATGGGAGGTAGAATTATATAATAATTTGTCTGAATTGCTAAACATGTTGTAGTTGTTATGCATATGGTACTGATGTCACTGAAATGTGTGACTCATCAGCTCACATGCACCTTTTTGATGTTTCACCCTTGGGCTCCTCTGAAAATCACATTTAATTCATCAGGACGAATCTGAGAGCAAATAGTAGAGGTCTGAAGTACCAGTGCAAGGAACATATAACCAAATGCTTTTTCAGGAAAAATTAATATGCATAAAGGGTATCTGTGCACATTTTACATTTTTTATGGGATACAATATCCCTACAGCCTCCATGTGGGTTCTATATACCTAGGCTCCTCATTAGTACAATCAGCTTTGAGGTTTATATACCCTGAGGAAAGGAAAGTCCTTCCATCCAATACCAAGTCCAGAGAGTCACACCAATTGATGATGTGTGCACAATCACACTTGTGTCCCTTGCACTAGTGTCCTATCCTAAATAATAATTTACAATATGGAAATTTACACATGAAGCCATAAGAAATGAAGAAACATGCACATGTAAGTCTTAAATGATGATGTAATAGAAAATAATTCAATATTATATTATGGGAAATAAAATTTAAAAACTATGCATTTGTAAACAACTATGTGAATTTAATGAAATGCTGTTCATTGAATAAGAAACAGTGATTTTCATATATCTGGAACCAAAATGCATTGAAACTCACAATAAAATAATTTATTTGCTTGTTTGATTCCCATGACAGTCTGACCATCTTGCATTCCTAGCGCTCTACTGAAGATGTTGCACTTTGTGGTCTACTTGATATAGTATCCCACATAATTTTCTGGGGATCTCCCCACACTGGGGGAATCCAAATAGTGAGAGGTAAGAGTAAGGTAAAACATGGCCATCACAAATGGCTGGCATGGAGTTTTATATTTTGGTATGCTGCTATCCATCCCTCTTTCATTAGCAAGTTTAGGCAGCAATGTGCTTATACATATATGTGCCCGTGTGGAGTCTGCATGTCCTCCCTGCGGTTGAGTGGCCTCTGAAAGACATGCGTAAATGGGCATGCCTTCGCCGAAGGTTGGGCGTCAGGCTGGCAACTCAGCACCACAAAAATCTACTACCAATCATCAGCAGACCGGAGTTTCGCTGTGGCGACCCCTAACCTTGAAAAAGCCAAAAAGACAAACAAAAACAGTGGGTTGCTTACTGGCCTTCTTAAGCAAGGGGGGGGGCATATGTTTCTAAGTTTAGTGGAGTTTCCTTGCTTCCTTTTCCAAGAAAGTTGATTCTGCACTGGTCACCTACTAGCCACCTCAGTATATCTCCTCTAGGGTTTACTATCATACTTCCGAAGCAAACTCCATCAACTGCACTTTTGTCGAACACGGAAATTCAAAAATAGTAATGTCTAACACCAAAAGCCAACCTAGGAACAGTTTTAACATGGGTCGAGATAGGTGTTCACTGTTATTGCCGAACTACAAACCTCTCTCCTATCTCAACCCATGTTAAAACCAGTTCCATGGTTGGCCTTTGGTGTTCGACATTACCGTTTTCTAATTTCCATGTTCGACAAAAGTGCAGTCGACGGCGTTTGCTTCAAAAATATGATAGTAAACCCTCCTCTAGTACCTGGGCTTGCTACTTAGACCTTGGTTGTTGTTGCTGTAGTCAAGGTGATATTTTTCAGTACCAAGGCGCCAATCACCTACTGAAAATATGATGGGTTGATTAGTGCATTTGGAGCAGAAAAAAAATGGAGCTGCATACAGTAAAGTGCAAAGACAAGGTTTTAAATAGTTTATACTTTTTGAAGAAGGATTTCAATGAATAAATAAAAGAGAGGTATTTAATATTGTATCTATTATTAAAGTAGCCTGGCAGAGGGTCAAATCAATCAAATGTTTGGATAATGATGATTTCTGTTAAATTACAGTATGGAAATTTACATATAAAGACATCAGAAACATGCACATGGAATACTGGTCAGCCATGGAAGCTGTTTATACCCTACTAGCATCCTGGCAATGAGAGCATTTCTACAGAGACATCACCCCTGAGCAAATGTACCACTGTGGGGCATCCTACATCCACCCTTGTGAGAGAGAGAGAGAGAGAGAGAGAGTATGTTTGTGAGTGTGTGTGTGTGGTGTGTGGTGTGTGTGTGTGTGTGTGTGTGTGTGTGTGTGTGTGTGTGTGTGTGTGTGTGTGTGTGTGTGTGTGCTACTACACGTATGGTAATGAGTGCTACTATCATTAACTTGGGTTCACCGAGCCTATGTCCCTGGGCCTGGCAATTCTAGTGCAGTGCAGTTCTCTAATTACATGGTGGTAACTAACGAACCAAAAATACTTCTTCTCCCCAGTATAGGCAAACTGGAGTCAGGCACTCACTGACACCCTTCCCTGTCTGGCTGTTCCAGCACCTAAACTGTTATTGGAACTTGATCTGCCAATGATGTAGTTGTGGCTTGATACCTTATGTTTCAGTTACAGAGCCATCTAGTTAGCCAAAAATATTTACCATAACCATCTTCAGACCAAGGGGTACAGCAAAATAAGGAGGCATTTCTGAAATATTTAGATTCTATCCTTTACAATTATGTCCAAAATAATCTTTTCAATTGTAATTTCTCACTCTTGCTACAATTTTTTTTTAAATATTCTCTTTACAATCACCTTTTTGGATAATTTTGTAAATTCAGATAAATACCAATGCTGACAGATGTGAAACAATCAGGTGCAAATTGCAACTGTCAGACCACCACAACTGAAATGTTGACAGGTTGTGTTGATCCATATCTTAGAATGTCAGTGTTGGGTAGGTTACAGATTGAGTACTATGTTACAAGTCAGGGAAGGGGGGGAGGGAAGGTGAGTTTTTTGCTTTATCCCACATTCTATTTTTCTCTGAGCTTATGTGACCTTGCAGTTACATATAGTAATTTATGGTGACTCTCACAATAGGAAGTGCGGGGGGGGGGGGGGTTGCACCCTCAAAAGTGTTTTTGTGCGTTTTGCAACACTGGGTGTGTCACTGTTCTGAGCCTGGAACCTCCCAAGGTTTCAGTTGCACTTAATCACGTCAGTTAAATGACACAATTATTCATACGAAATCTTACCCAATCTGCTCAGATAGAATGTGAGTAGTATACATTTTACACATGTAATTCCCCTCAGTTCCACTTCTTCTATTTATGCAGTCAATTTCCAAGTAAAAACACTTTAAAACACTATCAGCAGCAAGATTATGAGAATTCTGTGTGCAGACAGTATTGTTATATATAGAGCAGTTTAATGATGTTAACGTGTTTCACTTTATAGGTACTGTAACATAAATAAGCAGATACTATTTTATAAGCACCAGAAATTATACCAGTATGTGTAGCATAAAACTTGCAGTCATTTCCTATTAGTTAGGATTCTTATGCTTTGGCATCATATTGTATTATCCTATGGATAAAATTATAATTATAATTTCTGTCATGAGCAATCTAAGATATTACAGTATGCTGTATCTGCAAGTGAATAAGCCTATACAGTGAGGTATATGACAAAGGTGGAAACTCCAATGATTTCTCCAACTTTCGCCCCATAGCTCTACTCTCTCCACTTGCTAAAATAATGGAGAAATGTATCCACAAACAATTACTTAACCACCTTCTCCATCACAATCTACTAGCTAACTGTCAACATGGTTTCCGCCCATTCCATAGTACCGCCACAGCCTTGCTATCCTTCACTAACTGTATCAACAAAAATCGCAACAATAATATGCTTTCTTCTGCTTTCTTTGTTGACCTATCAAAAGCCTTCGACATGGTTAACCACTGACTCCTCCTACACCTACTGAAGTCCCTCTCACTTGACAGCCTAGCTATGAACTACTTTACATCCTACCTTGAAAACAGACAACAGGCAGTTCTCTGGCAAAATCATCTTTCGAATCTCCTCCCCATCTCTCTAGGTGTCCCTCAGGGTTCCATATTAGGCCCTCCACTGTTTTCCATTTTTATAAATGACCTCCATCTATCAACAACCCTCTCCAACTGCATTCAATATGCAGATGACTCTACTGTAATTTGTTCAGCCACATCCCAAACCGAACTTCATTCCCTTACACAAAAAGCTTTCAGCACTGTAGAACAATGGTTCTCTAACCGTTGTCTTCTCCTTAATCCGAAAAAAAAACAAACTTTTGCTCTTTACACCTACCCAAATGTCTACCTCTCTACACTTCACTCTTACGGCCAATAATGGCACCCTTATATCTCCCGACCCCACCGCCAAACTCCTAGGAATTACAATTGATAATCACCTAAACTATGACACCCACATAAATACTACAATAAAATCAATTAACAGAAAACTAGGATCCCTTTGTAGAATTAAACCTTTCCTTACACCTGAAGCCAGGACCGCAATAGCTAAAACCCACTTAATCTCTACCCTGTTCTATGCTTCCCCCATATATACTAACCTTTCTAAAATAATCTCAACAAACTAGCCATATCATATAACAATATTGCTAGATTTGCTACAAATTCACCTTTCAGGACTCATCACTGTCTGAATCTAAGACAACTGGGCTGGCTTGAACTCCTTAACCAGCTACGATTTAACCAACTTACAATAGCCCATAAAGCCCTATACCAACCCAGCAACACTCCAATTCTTTCTGCCCTCATCATACCATATAATAGCCTGAAGAATCTACGCTCCTCAAACAAAATGTGGGTTCATACTACCTTATCAAAAAACCTAGCAGGTGACTCCTTGTTCTCTAACTCTGTTGGTAAAGTATGGAATCAACTACCACATGATCTTACTTCTCAGACCTCTCTCCCACAATTCAAAACTAATCTAAATTTTTTTCTCACCAACCACTGGTTATGCTCTTGCACCAACCCTGCCTAACTGTTATTCTTCACTGACTGTTACACTCTATAACCACTATATTCCTACCTATAAACCTCTATATTCTACACTCTATAAACTAACTTTTTTTTACTTAAATACTAATGCTTATGAGTCTTGTGTACTATTTTCCATATTTGACTATTTAATTCAATTTTACAATTTTTTTATGTAAACTTTAACTGAATGTTATACTATTGTATGTTGATGCCTTTTGTAGACTTATATTACTTTTAATTTTTCTGTACGTTTTTTTCTGGAGCTTTTCTCCCCGGGCCTCTACTGAAAATGGACATGTATCCAGTTGGACTAGCCCGGTCAACAAATGTAAAATAAATAAAATAAAATAAAATAAAAATGAGATATGAGAACAGCATATGATAACCTGGCAAGGTTTGTAGCACAGGTTGCTTTTAATGTTTCTTGACAAGAATGATCTGGACATAATATGTAGAACAGGTAGGCAAATATATGGCACACAGTATATGTCTCTGATGTTTCTGAAATGGCTGAAATGTCTGCCATTTACACCAAAATGATAACATACTCAGCAGCAATGCAAAGAGTAGCAGTATCTGTTCGATTGTAAGCACTACTTTTACAGGCTATATAGGTTTTACATTTTTTGGTAAAGTAAAAAGTTGAAGGGAGAGGTTGCCACCTTCTCACTTAATAGGAGACTTCTTAAGAAAACTTGATGTCATTCTGGGGGTTGGATGAAGAATGCAAGAAAATGTGTTCATATTTTAGTCAGTCATAGGAAAAGCTATGCTAGAATTTACAAAGGGAGAGTGCATTATTCCAAATTACAGCTGGTATGTTATAATCATTAATAATACTGCAGAATGTCCATTCCATAACTTGGCCCTCCACTTATGCAATCCACGATGGCAAGATGTCAATTTATGGAAATCCTAACTTATAGGAAATACCTGCTTACCTTATGCTACATTCAGTGACATGATTTATAATGCTTAGAAATCAGTTCTCTGTTATTTTATGTTATTTGTTCAGTAAAGCATGATAACTTCATGACACTGGTTTAAAGTGACTCTGTAGGCAATAGGAACTGTCAAAATCCAAATGAGAATAATGTTTTAGGTGTGACCACCAGGAAACTGGCTTATAAATTTTAAGTGGTGAGTTGAAAGGGGTTAGAATTGTAAAACATGCTTGAAACAAACATGAGGAAGGACTTAATGGCTGAAGGATACGTCACTGTGAAAAAAAAACTCTAATACACTTACCTCATGCCAGCACATATACATAATTTTGTACACAGTATCATCAGCCAGCTGTGGCCGGTAGAGCCGCTGTCCCTTGATGACAAGTTCACAAACTTCATTGTTGCTGTTGCGTTCATATGGCATCTTTCCCATAGAGTAAACTTCCCACATCAGAACTCCTGTGAGGGAAACAAATTGAAAATACTCAAAATCATCAGAAATTACTGTCCTAGTTTCATTCAGCTCCTCTCTTAATTCTACCTGAAAGAAATTTAGCTGATTATTTTGTGAAGTCCTATGTGCAGAAGAGCATGGGAGTCTAAACCCATATTTTAGTCTCACTTTATACTAAAGCCTTTTATTACATACATTCTGCACAAAGGCATCTGACATATGTTAGCTGGTGTTCTCACTACTGAACATAATGCAGTTTTTTAATTTTATTTATTTACTTTTTTATTGGAATAAGTTTCCCATGAAAGTCCAACTGAGTAGTGCCCTTTCTCAGTTTCACTGGGGAGAAAGCTCCATCATAGGCATCATGGACATCGTTTGCATTGTTTCATCATTTGCAGTCATTCATGAGTAACAGTTCCATTATTCAGACATTCTTGACATCAGTTACATCATTTACAAACAGTTTATATTAAAAATAACAGTTACATGGGTTGTTTATGGATTTTTTTAATAATGTTTTTTTTAAACAAAAAAAGAAAAATGTAGCAAAGCTAGACTTTCCACTGTGTGATACCTTAAACCTCTTGTATCAGAGGCAACATGGGATATATGCAAATTACCCTTTAAGGATATCAGGTGTTTCAGCTAAATGACAATTCTGAATGTCCATGACTTTTTCTTTTACTTTTAAGTCTATTTATGCACAATCTCAGGCCAAAAGCTGTTTCCCATTGTGACTAGTTTGTTTGTTTGTCACCTTTACTTGATTTCCAGGATTCAGTAAATATAAAACACTTTGCTGTGTATTTCGAAAGAAAATGCTAATATTCTTTAGTGTTCCTTAATTGTGTCATGCAGTTGTCATTTCCCACTAAGTGTGCATGGGGTAGGCAAATAGTCACCAGAGACATTTATCTGAAATATGTATTTTTGCTTGGGAAAGCATACAGCACTAAGAACTGTAAGCACTGTACTAAGGTTAAAAATGTGACAAAATAGGGAAGGTGGTAGGCCGGTAGGCATTAAGCACTTAGTGAACACTGAGGATGAGAAGCAGACTACATCAAAGCAACCTCAAGTGAATAAATCTTTTTTTAAGAAACAATAAAAGAGAAGTATGAAGTCAAGAAACGTTCAAAGTTACCGCTGTAGGAAAAACTATTCTGTCTCTCTGTACGGGTGATGATAAACGTTTTAGCAGCCTGTCTTAGGAGATAAAATAATCCAAGTTCTAACTGGCAGCAGAAGCTAACAACAGACATTGCAAGCAAAAAGGTGTTACTTTTTTGGGAATGGTTACTACATTCCTTAAAAAGGTCCATTCTTTGGCCTAAGAACATTCTATGGACCAAGAATCCTACAGGACAATTCACAAAAGAGAATATATCTATAAAATGGTCACTAAAACATCCCTCCTACCTTTTTCAGTCAGACCTTCAATAATGTAAGAGCGAGGGCTAGTTCCTGCATCTTTGATTGAGTATTACAGATTCATTTAGGAGTACTAAAAGATAGTTAGGCAAGCTAGAACAAGTCAGTTGGACATCCACTGTTGTTGGTTATCTAGTGAAGGTTTTTTGGCACAATCTTTGTTGGTCCTTTAGACTTGCTGCAAGGCCTATATGTAATCTTCCACTGCTAAGAAAAAAAAACATGCTCTCTTTTCTTCGTCATCTTCAGAAGGTGTTGGATGGAGTAAGTTGTGTCTCACTTTTAGCAGGATACAAGTAAGATCAGCAGTCACACTTATTATGCTTACTCCCAGTAGACGTTGTAAATGTGTGCATTAATGTATACATGTATGTATGTATCTATTTATATATTTCTTTGTTTATGTATGTGTTGTTAATCAGATTAGCCCTAGTGGCAGGTCCCATTTTCAAAGGGCACCCCAAATAGGCATTGGTCTTCAGAAAATATATTTGTTTTATTTTCAGAAAGTATTAACCTCAGGAATACATTTTATAGTTAGAAGTCAGGCTGTGTATCTTCCCCTAAAAGGCATAATTATTATTATAATTTCTTAAAATCTAAATGAACTCACTATTGGAATCATTCTTCCTCCTCATCAACAACTCCTGCTGCACAGGAGTTTAACCAAAATGCCATTGCTTTAACCAGTAGCATAGCTAACCTGGGGCGAGAGAGGCAACTGCCCTGGGTGAAAAGTGTTGGTGGTGCAATCAGTCAATCCCGATCTCCCTTTAATGCAGTTCTGGCTTTTAAGGCTGGTATTGTATTTGCAGTCAAACCTGAACACTATAGTGTTCCATGTGTGGTCTAAGCTATGGCAACTGCTTGCCACATTTTTTTTTCCAAGGTAAAACATGAGCACTGTAGCCCTCAGTGCAGGCAGGGTATAAACTGTAACAGCTGTTTGCTATATTTGTAGCAAGCAGTTTGCTACAGTTTAAAAAGATTTTTTTAATTAAAACATGAGTACTATAGCACTCTGTGTAGGCAGGGCAGCAAAATTTTGAGCCAGAATTAGAGAAAGCTGAGAGACATGCCCAACCCTAGAGAATACTGCTGTTTGGCACCTTAGTGCACTGAAAGTGTACCCACTTCCACAAATATAAAAATATAATATAGGAAATGCACTTGTAGGTATTTATTATAGATCCACGGTGGTGCAGCGGTAGCGTTGTTGCCTCACAGCAAGAGGTTCTCTCGTTTGAGTCTCGGCTGGAGTGCGGGGAGTGCCTTCTGTATGGAGTCTGCATGTCCTCCCCATGGTCGAGTGGCATTCTGAAAGACATGCGTGAATGGGCGTGCCTTTGTTAAAGGTTGGGCGTCGAGCTGGCAACTCGGCACCGTAAAAATCTACTGCCAATCATTAGTGGACCGGAGTTCCGCTGTGGCGACCCCTAACAGGGAAAAGCTGAAAGACAAACAACAACAACAACTTGTAGGTATTTATTAATAAAATAAGTTGCTGAAAAGTATCTGTCCAAATTCAGGACACTTCACTCTGTTTACTGTATATCTCTGATATATCCTTACACTGCTTGCTCTGTTCTCCATGCTGGAACCTTACCAAATCTTATCCCTTCTAGCCATGTCCCACTATTAAACTCATGCATGTATTATTACTGTCAATGAGTAAAGTTCAGACTGTATTTACTTTATATTTCACATGTTTATCTCTTAGTGCAATGTCTTACTGGTTTCTTCACAGATGTTTCATTACTGTGAATAATTATACTTTACACCCCAATCATTGTATGTTTGAAAATGCTTATAATCATTATCATTGTTTCTGTCACAAGAATGTGTGTCATCTGGCCTGGGTCATGTCTGAAAAGGTTCTTTGGACCACAATAGAAATGTCATAACTAAATAAATAAATATAAACACAAATATTTATTCAGGACATAGATTAAGGCTATTTAGAAGGCACCCGATTCACAGTCTCTACCTAGCAAGAAAGTGGGCAGAGCAAACTGTAGAGGATCAGCAGAAATAGTCCAAATGCATAGAAGAATTGTAAAGCTAATTCTGCTGACAGGACCATTACAGTTCATTAAGCTAAAAAATGACCACTGCTTACTCTTCCTTCTGATAAGTAATCTAGGACAATGGTCATACCTGATGATAGTGTTTATACTTTTCCCAACTAAGCAGTCAGTCTGTCTACTGTCAGCTACCTTACTGATATGCTAACTTATTTTGCAGCTAGTGATGGATATCTTGTAGGAGATAGATAAGATAAGATAAGATATGATACAGGATAATCTATCTTGTAGGGGGTGGCCGCAGTGGTGCAGAAGTTAGCGTTGTTGCCTCACAGCAAGAGGCTCTCCAATTCAATTCTCAGCTGGGGTGCCTTTTGTGTGGAGCCTGCATGTCCTCTCTGTGGTCACATGGGTTTCCTCTGAGTGCTCTGGTTTCCTCTTACATTCCAAAGACATGCAGTAAGTGGCATTGGACACTCTAAATTGGCCGTAGGTGAGAGTGTGTATGCAAGTGAGGGGTATGAATGAACTACCATGGCAGGGATAGCCGCCCGGTGGTGTAAACCTTGGCTCGAGATAGTTATCACTGCTGAAGTGACACTCAACCCCATGTGCAAAATGGGAAAAGGGGATGAGGATGGATGGATGGATATCTTGTAGGATTTATCTAATTGTAAAGAAGATTTACTCAAACTAGTTGCCGCAGCTCACAAAGAAAGAACCACTATCATTAAGCAAATCTAAGATTTGATAGCTTTAGCAAAGAAATCGGCTGCTACAACAGAACAATTTAGAAGCATGCTTGACTGCATTTACAGGCTTTTTTAATGTTGTTAAAGTAGAAATCATGACTACGTCTTTAAATATGTAGGCACTGTTTGGTAAACCAACAAAGAACTTGGTCATTCACACAAACCCAACTCAATTTTGCTGCAACAAAGAAGCCTTTCCTTTAGGAAGCATACCATCTCAGCAGTCCAGATAGAAAGTGAGGCCAAAACGGAAGAACCCAAGCAGCCTGAGGGACATGTATAGCTTGTAGAAGGCAGCATAAAACAAGCAGATAGAAATAAATCATCCAGTGTCTGTCTTCGTTTTCAAGTGGAGCATTCTCTATAGTTCTAGCTCCAGAAAAAATAAACAGAAGCTGGTAGAAGCTAAGTCAAAGAAATAAATACAATATAGAAAATAGAAATATTAGTAATACAAACTCCAATTAAAAAGATTCCTGTCTTCTTTACAAAGGTCTAACTGGCTCCAAGAACTGTATCTCATTGTATGTAGACCATCTTACAGGAGGAAAGTTTGCCGGCCATGTTCACATCAGTAGAAAAACTGCAAGATAAAAAAATGATGTTCTTGGTCTTTTCCATTGCTATAAAACAGATTTCAGGATATCCTTGTCTAGCACTGATTCCTCGGACATCTCATCAGCAGCATTAAATAGCCTTTCTGCTAGTTATGGAACAACACACCAAGCTAGCAAATCAGTGGGTAACACAATATTCAGGCTGTGGTGTTTTTATTCAAGATCAGTGACTATGACCAAAAAACAAAATTTGCAAAGATAAACCATTAGATGTGCTTAATCAAAGTCTATTTGTAACAAACAAAAGGACTTACAGGCTAATTATATACAGCCTTTTGGGCCAAATAAATTGGAATACACTCTCCACATAACTCAAAAAAGCACTGTTAAAGAGGTTTCCTTGGATTTCTGAGATTTCACAGTTTAAAGAAATTTCCTTGGATTTCTGACATTTTACAGTATTTGGTGAATGGCCCTCAGCATCTAGTTCTTCACTAAATTTCTAACTCCAAATGTTTGTTTACCTCGGGATGTAAATAGCTTCACTTTTCTTTATTTAGATTATAGTTGTAACTTCCCTTTCCTTTAACTCTGGGATCATGTAAACTTCAAGAACTCTTACAGCAGTATAATGTATGTGTTCTCCACTTGCCCTTACCTGATTCCAGTGATACCTCTGTGGCCCTTCTGTCAGTTAATGCCCTGAGTCACTGTAAAACCTCTAAGTACTCCTAGTCTGTATTATGACAATATTCTAATGCCTTTCCCTTTCAACTTCATTTTCCTGCTGCTTAAAATTTGCTGGCCATTCCATTGTTTACCCTGTCACAAGACACATTTTTAGCTGCTTTCGTCTGTCCTTTAGGTGCAATAAATATAACATTTTCTCTATTGAAATAATTTAGCACTGCATGGAAAATGCACACTGGCCATTTTCTTCATTTTTTTAAATTCTTTACTCTGCTATTGTCATGCCCACACATTTACTACATGTTAAGCATATAAGACAAATAGCCCACAATGATTTTCAGTAATATCATGTATTCTGCATACGGGTCACTCATGGGGCTGCAATTTGCCAGTTGTGCAAAATGTTTTACGAAGCAACTAAAACTGGGAGACTCAAAGTGTTTCAACTCATCTCCTTAAGACAACTAAAAAAGATGGAAAATGTGAGGCCAAAAAGGAAGAACCCAAGCAGCCTGAGGGACATATATAGCATCTAGAAGGCAGCATGAAACAAGCAGATAGAAATAAATCATCCAGTGTCTGTCTTTGTTTTCAAGTAGAGCATTCTCTGTAGTTCTAGCTCCAGAAAAAATAAACAGAAGCTGGTAGAAGCTAAGTCAAAGAAATAAATACAATATAGAAAATATAAATATTTGACTCCTACAAAGATCTCAGGCCAGAGTTAGCAAAAAGGTAACCATCTTAGTGGAAGGTGTGAAGATTGGGGAAAGATGGGCGTAGGCAGCCAGCCTAGTCAAATAGAATTTGATATATAATTCTATAATTTGTATATATAAATGTAAAATACAGACTTGTGTTCTTAAATGAAAGAAAACACTGGAAAATGTGAACTTTAAGATTGTAGCAACATTGCCATCTGCTGTAAGGAAAACTAAGCCAAGCATTTCAAATGTTCTTTGAAGTTAAATTTATCTAAATAGTGGTGCCGAAGTGGCCGGCTGAACACATTCTTTCTATTGTCTTAACTTAAGGAATAATTGCTACAGTGTACATGCGAAATGTCTTTTATTGTTGTAGTTTCCTGAGCAGGTGTTAGATTGTTAAATAATGCAGCCTGTTGGCCTGGGAACTCCAGACTAAGTGGCAAAATGATGTAATGTGTATACTGGGAAAACCTAAGTGTCAAAATGATGTAATTTGGGAGGGCCTAGCAGAGCTGTTTGTTAGTGAGTTTAAAAACTATTGTTCAGAGAGAGACTGTAAGCATTTTGATCTTGATATCTAACTTATCAGCACTCTGCCTGTTGTCTTATGTAAGTAGTGTCTTTGAAGTATGCTTTTTGTAGTAATAGCTAGGAACTTAGAGAAGAAAGTTAGACAAGTGTTTTTCTGTAATATCAGAACTTTCTTACTGTATTGTTTTAAGTTTCTGTGTGATCTCTGAACTCTTAGATATCACTGTGATGTAGTAGTATTGTCTTGTGTTTTTAATTATTTATTATTAAATATTTTAAAACCTTTACCTGTGGCTGTTTTATTTAGAGATAAGTAAGCTCTAGAGTACATTGCATAAGTACAGAGTTTATTGTAATAAGCCCTTCCAATAAGCCTTAGACTGATTAGTCACATTACCAATTGGATAATAATATTGTAGAGTAATAATTGGACACCATTTTAAGGGCCTTTGGGTAGCTGATAAGTATTAGCTGGTGGTGGCAGAAATTACTACCATATATTTGGGGTAAAGGGGCACAGCTGGAGAATCTGTGTCAGCCTTTCCCAGGAGTGTCTGTGAAGTTGTATAAATACTTACCTCAAAGTGTGTGTGGTGTGTCAGCTACCTGGGCAGGGACACAAAGTACTGGTGGGACAGAGAGGGTATTGGAGGTTAGCTTGCCAGCTAGGCTGAGATCTGGACCCTACAGCTGTGCCAGTGGGGAGCCTTATTGGGGACCTGGAGAGCAAGGGAGCAACCATCCCCAGAGTGATTGTGATCTCTGTGTGCACTTAAGCGAAATTGCACTTTACTGTGTCTATTTGTTATCCTTTCCTCTAATATGAGACACCCTCCCTGGTGTTAGTGGTAAGGATTGAGGCTCCTTGATTGCTGGGCCAGGACACGGTCATCACATTTGTGGTGGCAGTGGTGGGGATAAGATATCTTCACATTTGTGGTAGCAGTGGTTGGGATAAGATATCCTCACTCTTGTGGTTTGTAGTGGTTGGGATAAGATATCCTCACTTGTGATTTGCAGTGGTGTAGGTAGAGTGAATCCTGTAGCTTATGTGCAGTGATCTCTGAAGGTGTTTTGTACTCTAAATCAGCCATACAGTGTATACTCAGAGTTCAGATCACAATTGTTTTATTTCTTTTGTTAGCTTAGTTAGTCAGGGTAAGCAGGCAGAATGTCAGCAGAGGAGTATGGAAAGTTGAGAAGGAGCCAGCTGGTGTAGATGTGCCAGGCTAGGGGACTGATGCATGGAAACCTGACTGAGGCAGACCTGATTGCAGCCTTGGTTACAGCTGCATCAGAAGACAGCATCCAGGAGGACAATCAGACTGGCAGTGGAGATACAATATCCTCGGAGAATGGACAGCTCAACCTTTCTGCGAAGGACAATCAGACTGGCAGTGGAGAAACAATATCCTCAGAGAATGGACAGCTCAGTCTTTCTGCAGTGGACTTAAAAATCCAGCTGGAGCTAAAGAGACTTGAGTTGGAGGCCAGGTGTTTTGAGATAGAAGCCGAAGAAATGGAGCATCAGAGGAAGCATGAGAGGGGAATGCTGACTCTTCACCAGAGTAATGGAGGTAATGGGGAAGGGAGTAACTGGACCCCAGAAGCACAACAGGTCAGTAAATTTCTTCCACAATTTAAAGAGGGGGATAACTTTGATAGTTTCATTCACATGTTTCAAAGGGTATGCAAACAGTATAGTGTTGATCAAAGGCTCTGGGTATGGTTCCTGGCCCCCTTACTCCATGGGAAAGTTGTAACTTGTATATCGCAAATGCCTGACTCTGTCTGTTTTTATTATACTGTTGTAAAGAAATGTCTGTTAGAATGTTTTACGCTAACACCTGAAATGTATAGGAAAAAGTTTTGTGAGCATAAACGCAAGGCAGATGGAAATGTATGTGAATATGTTGCTGAACTGAGCACTTATTTTCATAGCTGGGTGAGTGGATGTCAGTTCACCATTTTTGAAGGGCTGGCAGACCTTTTGGTGAGGGAACAAGCCCTTAGCACTTTGCCTGAGGACATGGGGATCTGGTTAGCTGATAGACAATGTGCTTCTTCAGATGAGTTGAGGAAGAAGGGAGACCTATACCTGTTCAGCAGGGCAGCCCTGCATAGGAAGGGGGACCCCCAGTACTACTCATGGGTCTAAAGGAACCCATGGTGGGCAGCACAGACTGCCCCAACAGAATATGCCAGTAGTAGGGGAAGCCACTAGTCCAGGTACACATCCAGGAGCTAGGGTTAAATGTTTTGAATGCAACCAGTGGGGCCATGTGGCATACAGATGTCCACAGAGGTAAGGTGGGGAACCAAAGGTGAGGGAGCCAGTAAGTAGGAAAGATACAATGCCAATAGTGGGTTGTCTTGTGACAACAGGGGTTATGGAACTACCATCCTGCAGATGTCCTGAGAGGGAAGGATTTGGATGAGGCAGTACTATGTACTTATGCAGTTACACACAGTGAGGCTAGGAGACAAGCATGTGGGTCTGGTAGCCTGGTGGAGACCCAGAAAGACCGCATGCTTGCAGCCAGGACCGGTGAGGTGGTTACTTCGGGGAGGTAGCTACGCTGTAGCAGTGAAACTGAATGTGAGCCACAGCTGCTTGTGGGTACTGATGTTCCCTTGGACAGGGTAACTGCAAAGGTAGAGGTGAGTAGTAGTACCCTGGCTGACAGTGAGGCACAACTGTCAGAGGATGCCAGACTTCTAGTGGAGGGGGAGCTGGGAAGGGTTACAAGGAGAGAGTTGAGACAGGCTCATATCTCAGACTATACATTGCAAGGCCTGAGGAAGGTAGCTAAGGGGGCACCTGATTCTCAAGGGAAGGGGGAATCTGTATACTGGGACAAAGGGTTACTATACAGAGAGTGGACCTCTGAGGGAGGGCTAGAAGGTAAGAGAGTACAACAGTTGGTAGTGCCTAGAGCCTATGATCTGGCGCTTCTAGCCATAGCCCATGATATTCCCTTTGCAGTTCATATGGGCATAAAACGTACAAAGAGGCATATTATGCAAAACTTCTATTGGCCTGGAATTTCCAGAGATGTAACAGGGTACTGCAGGACCTGTGAGCAGTGCCAAAAGGTAGGCAAGGCAGGAGACAAGGTGAGAGCTCCTTTGATGGCTTTGCCTGTGATTGAGGAGCCATTTCAGAGGGTAGCTATGGATATTGTGGGTCCTCTGAGTAACTCAAGTTCCACAGGGAAAAAAGTAAATCCTAGTGGTAGTGGATTATGCTACACGATTCCCTGAGGCAGTGGCTTTGTCCTCCATTGAGGCAGAGAAGGTGGCAAATGCTTTGTTAGAGATTTTCAGCAGGGTAGGTTTCCCAAAAGAAATACTAACTGACTGAGGTGAATCTGTGTCAGCCTTTCCCAGGAGTGTCTGTGAAGTTGTATAAATACTCATCTCAAAGTGTGTGTGGTGTGTCAGCTACCTGGGCAGGGACATGAAGTACTGGTGGGACAGAGAGGGTGTTGGAGGTTAGCTTGCCAGCTGGCTGAGATCTGGACCCTATAGCTGTGCCAGTGGGGAGTCTTATTGGGGACCTGGAGAGTAAGGGAGCGACCAGCCCCAGACTGACTGATCTGTGTGCTCTTAAGGGAAACTGCACTTTACTGTGTGTATTTGTTATCCTTTCCTCTTATATGAGACGCCCTCCCTGGTGTTAGTGGTGAGGATTGAGGCTCCTTGATTGCTGGGCCAGGGCACGGTCATCACAGAAGGTTCTTCTTTTTTAAGTGAAAAGTGATTGCCTGACTATAAAAAAGAAATTTATGGTTTGTAATCCAGTCTTTCCCCTGGAGTTCCAGGAATCTCTGAGCATTTTCCAGTACATCGTGAGCATCAATGGTGCATGTCCCATCTCCACAGCATTTAATAAATTGCTGGAAGATTTGTGACATATTATTATAAACTGCACAAGAATGAATATTTTGTAGGTATAGCTGCAGGTGTCAAACTTTCACACACTGGCCCAGCACTTATCTATTTACCAGGCCCGTTTGTTATATGTATAAGAATTTCCAAGACAAGACAAAGTTCCAAGCAATCTTTCTCAACAAAAGGATAATGGGCATTCGGTCCCTGTTCCTTGAATAAGGAATCTCTACAAGCAAATTAGAGTCTCTCTCTCAAAGAGCTCCTGATCAGTTTTGCTAACCTAAAATCTCATACCTCAATAATGTTCACTTAAAATCCCACACTCCAAACATATCACCTTTCAGAAATTGTAAAAGTTAATCAGGGTCACATAAGACTGGGAAAAGAAAAACACATCCTATCAAAGAAATGTTATGAACAGATGACAGTTGAGAGCCAAATATATGGCTAATACAGTCCTAATGAAGTCCATCTAAGACATAATTATTCATAAAATTATCATTCTTTGATTTTTAAGAGGTTGTAAGGAGCTTCATTAACCAGACCAGATTTATTCAAGAATCTCATAGCATATCTTGCAGTATTTATACAACAAAACACAGATAAGAAAAAAAAAAACAGTGGTTGTAACTTCAGCTTCACAGAAGGACAAGTGGACATTAGGTAAAAAAGCATGCACCTCTTCTAACCTGGCTGCCAGATTGCACATATCTTTGTTGTAGGTTGCAGACATATTCAGGTAGTGTTTGATATGGTTATTAAGGAAAAGGCATAATAATTAATCAAAAGAAGTTCGGAAGGCACATTGCAAAATGTGATGAGGATTCAAAGAAATCAGGTCTCAGTGCATAAACACTTGCATTAGCTATCATATATCATGCAGAACAGATGTGGGTCCATACACTGAAGTTATAGGTTGTATCAGTGGCTGCAACTATAAACACAGATACTCTTGCTGACCAGCCAACCATGGTTCTCTAAAATGACAAAGAAGAAGAACAGAAAAACAAAGACAACAGATTAAGTGCTTTTTTATCCGGTAGAAGGGCACCAGTATAGGAATTCCCCCAATTTCAAGAAACACTTTTTATATATTACCATTTTATTTGTCTTCATCAAAGATAATTTCCGTATTTTCCTGCATCTTACAACATAATCATCAATTTAACAACCACAGGTTGGTACACTTTATTAAAATACATAAAATTTAAAATTTACTTCTCCATTACTAAATTCAAATTTGAGCAAATATCACCTTTGAAGGGAAAAGTATTTGAAAATAAAACATAGTCCAAATTATATTAACTATTTCTAAATAAATCCATCTTTGAAGAAAAGAGAATTCCATACCAAGCTTACAAACCATTGCTTGGACTGCAAAGGTCAGGCTTTCCTCTCATCTCCCCAATCACACATCTCAATTAGGCATGCAATATACTGTTAAACTTCTAAAGAATACAAACCAATTGAATAAATAAACAATATATTATTGTTCATTAAACTGTTACTACACAGCGAACCAGTTTCCCATAATCCCTTATCAAACGTTAAGGCTGCAGACATACAAGTAGCATAATATCTCTAAAGAAAAAAAAAATAGGTGCTTTAACAATCATAAACCAGCAAATTGGTGAACATACTTAAGAAAGCTATTCTCATATTTCAGATGTACTCTTTTAAACGTTTCTGAATAACCCACACTATGAGTTTATAGTATCATCTTCTGTTTTCTATAAATCATAACTATTTCCTTTTCAGGCATGACAATATGTCTGAGCAGAACTAGTAACAACAAAGAAGTAACAAACTGATCAAGTTTAATTCAATTTGACCCACTGAAGCCTCTGTGCTCTGGTTAATTATAGCACAGTCTAAAAAAGCTCACTCTGCTATGTTGATTGACATCTCAGCAAAAAAGTATACTCTGCTCAAATCCCAATGTCATGGAATGGAAAATCATGGAATCCCATCTCTCCCAAGGAAGGGATCCAGGCTAATTCAAGTGCTACTTGGCTTCCATGCTTCAAATTAAGTAGCGTCTTACTCAGCCTACTTTTTTCTAGTGCATGACACTCCCCTGCTTGTCTCAAATCCAGGGAATCCCATCTCTCCCAAGGAAGGAATCCAGGCTAATTCAAGTGCCACTTGGCTTGCATGCTTCAAATTAAGTAGCATCTTACTCAGCCTACTTTTTTCTAGTGCGTGATACTCCCCTCCTTGTCTCAACTCCAGGGAATCCCATCTCTCCCAAGGAAGGAATCCAGGCTAACTCAAGTGCTACTTGGCTTGCATGCTTCAAATTAAGTAGCATCTTACTCAGCCTACTTTTTTCTAGTGCGTGATACTCCCCTCCTTGTCTAAACTACAGGGAATCCCATCTCTCCCAAGGAAGGAATCCAGGCTAATTCAAGTGCTACTTAGCTTCAATGCTTCAAATTAAGTAGCGTCTTACTCAGCATACTTTTTTCTAGTGCGTGATACTCCCCTCCTTGTCTCAACTCCAGGGAATCCCATCTCTCCCAAGGAAGGAATCCAGGCTAATTCAAGTGCTACTTAGCTTCAATGCTTCAAATTAAGTAGCGTCTTACTCAGCCTACTTTATTCTAGTGCGTGACACTCCCCTCCTTGTCTCAACTCCAGGGAATCCCATTTCTCCCAAGGAAGGAATCCAGGCTAATTCAAGTGCTACTTAGCTTCAATGCTTCAAATTAAGTAGCGTCTTACTCAGCATACTTTTTTCTAGTGTGTGACACTCCCTTCCTTGTCTCAACTCCAGGGAATCCCATCTCTCCCAAGGAAGGAATCCAGGCTAATTCAAGTGCTACTTAGCTTCAATTCTTCAAATTAAGTAGCGTCTTACTCAGCCTACTTTTATCTTGTGCTCGACACTCCTCTCCTTGTCTCAACTCCAGGGAATCCCATCTCTTCCAAGGAAGGAATCCAGGCTAATTCAAGTGCTACTTAGCTTCAATGCTTCAAATTAAGTAGCGTCTTACTCAGCCTACTTTTTTCTAGTGTGTGACACTCCCTCCTTGTCTCAACTCCAGGGAATCCCATCTCTCCCAAGGAAGGAATCCAGGCTAATTTGAGTGCTACTTGGCCTCCATGCTAATAATTAAATAGCGTCTTACTCTCCCTACTTTTTTCTAGTGTGTGACACTCCCCTCCTTGTCTCAACTCCAGGGAATCCCATCCCTTTCAAGGAAGGAATCCAGGCTAATTCAAGTGCTACTTGGCTTCCATGCTTCAAATTAAGTAGCGTCTTACTCAGCCTACATTTTTCTAGTGCGTGACACTCCCCTCCTTGTCTCAACTCCAGAGAATCTCATCTCTACCAAGGAAGGAATTCAGGCTAATTCAAGTACTAATTGGCTTCCATGCTAATAATTAAATAGTGTCTTACTCTCCCTACTTTTTTCTAGTGCGTGACACTCTCCTCCTTGTCTCATCTCGAGGGAATCCCATCTCTCCCAAGGAAGGAATCCAGGCTAATTCAAGTGCTACTTAGCTTCAATGCTTCAAATTAAGTAGCGTCTTACTCAGCCTACTTTTTTGTAGTGCATGACACTCCCCTCCTTGTCTTAACTCCAGGGAATCCCATCTCTCCCAAGGAAGGAATCCAGGCTAACTCAAGTGCTGCTTGGCTTCCATGCTTCAATTTAATTAGCGTCTTACTCAGCCTTCTTTTTTTCTAGTGCGTGACAATCCCCTCCTTGTCTCAACTCCAGGGAATCCCATCTCTCCCAATGAAGAAATCCAGGCTAATTCAAGTGCTGCTTGGCTTCCATGCTTCAAATTAAGTAGCGTGTATGTGCTATTTTACCTATACTAGCTAAATGATATATGTAGGCTAAAAGAAACAGTTAAAGTTTTTTCTCAGTTAGCAAACCAGCGTTCGCAGCCGAACCTCATAATACTATTTAATCCCGCTAATGCATATACTGCATAGTAATTTTTATTAAATGCCACTAGGTGGCAGCAGAGGTCCACACTCAACTACTGCCTTAAGCGTACTTCAGGATAGCGCATTTGTGTATCCAGCCCAAATAGCGGCAGTAATAGTGTGTCTAAACATCTAATTAAACTGATTCTGCAAGATACAAAGTTAAACAATTAAAGATACCCTACAAAAAGCCACTAATGCTTGCTGTCATGCCCAAGCGACACTTAAAGTGTTAAACCTCCCATACCTTGGTTTTACCGCGAGTTCAGTGCAAAAGAGCTGCTGTGACACTGATTGGAATTTGACCACGTCTCCTCACAGCTCCTCTTGTTTCTTAAGCCTCCTACACCCACTCAGCCCCCTGTTTCCTCCCTCCCCTCACCTGACAGTCTACCTACGTAGTCTATATGTGTATGGTCCCACCTTTGGCACCATTTTCAAATCAGACACCCTCACTACGGTCGGTCCCCACTTAGGCTGCTGGTGTGCTCTCTGGTAAGCTTTGTTGTATTTAAAGGTTTCTTGTCATATTATTGATCTGGTTGCTTAAAGTGAATGTCCACTGCTTAAGCTTTAAGACTACAGTCGCACATCAATATACATTGCATTTATTCAATACATTCCTTAAGCTCTTTCATGATATGTTGTACGAGGCAACTGGTGTGGTTTTTTGCTAAAACGTTGTTGCTGTTAGCTATTACTGTTTGTACAGTTACTGTGTGTTAAATTTTAGGCTAATGCTATTCCGGCGGAGCCTTGCTTGTACCTGGTTGTTACTAGTCTTATACTGCTTAATGTGTACCTTTGGGGGCTTCAGCCTCATATATTTCTGCTTGAATAGCACACAACACTTGTGCCTTTTCCCCGTATTTTACTAATGTTGTATTGTACCTATATTGTGCATCCCCCTGTTTTATATTATCTTATACACGCATCTAGCGTCACTGTCTTAGCCTGCCTTTACTCACATATAGTGAGTGCTATGTTGCACAAATCAACCAATTAATTATACAGAACATTCTACATGCTTATATCTTGTGTTTAAGTGAGTACTGTAATGTACTATTTAACTTATGTTTGTATAGCTCTGTTTTAGTGTCCCACATAGCTTCCCAAGGAAGGAATCCAGGCTAATTCAAGTGCTACTTGGCCTCCATGCTTCAAATTAAGTAGCGTGTATGTGCTATTTTACCTATACTAGCTAAATAATATGTGCAGGCTAAAAGAAATACGTAACTTTTTTCTCAGTGAGCAGACTAGCGTCCACGGCCAAACCTCATAATACTATTTATTCCACCTAATGCATACACTGCATAGTAATTCATATTAAACGCCATTGGGGGCAGCCAAGTTCCACACTCAACTACTGCCTTAAAGGAAAACAACGGGATATGCCCTACTTCAACTCAACTTATTTGAACCTTTTCTCCCTATTCCCTCCACCAACCAAAAAAAATTAACAATGCTGCCCTGAAAAACTGTGATTTCCTCTGTTTTCCTTCAATGCTACATTCTTTTCCCGTACTGTATAACTTTCACTTGAAAAAAAATTTCTCCTGCCCTGTAAAAGTTAGCTTTTGGCTCAGAAGCTGTGATGTCACAAGGGCTACAAATCAGCAGTAGTTCCCATACAAGATACCGCCCAGAAACCTACATCATCCCGGCACTATTAGCATGCTATTGTTAAAAATCCCTCCCCCCCCCCGCCTCTTACGTGATGTAAGAGATTCAGACCTTCCCACACCTGTAAGGTGTTGAATACTTGCTGCAGGGAATGAGAACGCTTTTCCATGGTGCTGTATCCTGCCGAGTGGTTTATCTAGCTGGACATCTGGGAACACGTGGACTCCTTATCCAGAGTCTCCTACTGCATTCAGAATTTGCATTTCAACTCATTTCAACTGTAAGTTTTTTTTTTTACAGTCTGTTCCCTTGCAAACATGAAACTTCATGCTAAGGACTAAAAGAAATCCTGTTTAAAACATCCAGCAGCATATTTGTGTGTTTTAAACAGGATTTCTTGCAGTCGCTAGCATGAGGTCTCATTTTTAAGCTGTGAGCGTGTTTAGACGACTTGTCTTGCAGCCGCTAGGATGGGGTTTGACTTTAGAGGCTTTAAAGTCAAACCTCATGCTAGCAAGAAAGTTGTTGAACACACAAAATGAACCTCATGCTAGCGACTGCAATAAATATGCTGTCCGGATGCTTTAAACAGTATTTATTTCAGTCGCTAGCATGAGGTTTCACTTTAAACCCTGTGTGTGTTTTAAACAGGATTTCTTGCAGTCGCTAGCATGAGGCTTCACTTGAAAGCATCTAAAGTGAAACCTCATGCTAGCGACTGCAAGCAAAAGTTTAAAAACACACACAGGGTTTAAAAGTGAAACCTCATGCTAGCGACTGAAATAAATACTGTTTAAAGCATCCGGACAGCATATTTATTGCAGTCACTAGCATGAGGTCTCATTTTTAAGCTGTGTGCGTGTTTAAACAGCTTTTCTTGCAGTCGCTAGCATGAGGTTTGACTTTAGATGCTTTAAAGTCAAACCTCATGCTAGCGACTGCAAGAAAAGCTGTTGAAACGCACACACAGCTTAAAAATGAGACCTCATGCTAGCGACTGCAATAAATATGCTGTCCGGATGCTTTAAACAGTATTTATTTCAGTCGCTAGCATGAGGTTTCACTTTTAAACCCAGTGTGTGTTTTTAAACTTTTTCTTGCAGTCGCTAGCATGAGGCTTCACTTGAAAGCATCTAAAGTGAAACCTCATGCTAGCGACTGCAAGCAAAAGTTTAAAAACACACACAGGGTTTAAAAGTAAAACCTCATGCTAGCAACTGAAATAAATACTGTTTAAAGCATCCGGACAGCATATTTATTGCAGTCACTAGCATGAGGTCTCATTTTTAAGCTGTGTGCGTGTTTAAACAGCTTTTCTTGCAGTCGCTAGCATGAGGTTTGACTTTAGATGCTTTAAAGTCAAACCTCATGCTAGCGACTGCAAGAAAAGCTGTTGAAACGCACCCACAGCTTAAAAATGAGACCCCATGCTAGCGACTGCAATAAATATGCTGTCCGGATGCTTTAAACAGTATTTATTTCAGTTGCTAGCATGAGGTTTCACTTTTAAACCCTGTGTGTTTTTAACTTTCTTGCAGTCGCTAGCATGAGGCTTCACTTGAAAGCATCTAAAGTGAAACCTCATGCTAGCGACTGCAAGCAAAAGTTTAAAAACACACACAGGGTTTAAAAGTGAAACCTCATGCTAGCGACTGAAATAAATACTGTTTAAAGCATCCGGACAGCATATTTATTGCAGTCGCTAGCATGAGGTTTGACTTTAGATGCTTTAACAGGTATAGTTAATTTTTGCTAGATGCTTTAACAGGTATAGTTAATTTTTGCTTCTGCAGACCTAACATGTACATCTTTACCTTTATATTAATTAGCTTGCAGTTAAGATATTAGGGACACGATCTATGATCTCCATGAGACAGGACACCAGCTGAGTAGGGTACTTTTTATTCACTAGGTTATTTAGTGAGTGTTTTAGGCTTAATATAGGCAATTACGGAAAGGATGGGAAGTATAGGTTAACGAGCTGTAGGACTTTTACTTTGATTATTTTATTCCTCTATTCCAGTTTTATGAATATATTTTTTAGTATCATACGACAACATCAGTCTTTATTATAGTAGTTTAATGCTTGTGAAGGTAAACGGGCAAGTCTGTAACACCAGTAGTATCCCGTGCTGCCACTATCTATAGAAGTTACTTAACACTTTTAGATTTGGACCCATGCCTATTTTAATAATTGACATTTTGTCATAACACTAACAAGGGCTAAATGAATGGTTCAAAGTTCATACATAATATTATTTGCCAACTTGTAGTTTTATGAATGTTAGTGTTCAATAGCTTTTTTTCGCAAATAGACTAGTTCAATACAGGTCCAATGGATAATGTTAAGTTGGTTTTTAAACTTTTGAGCCAAGTTGGGGTGGAACATAATCTAGCCTACAAGTATGGGTGATGAGACTTTACTAACTCTGCTTTACAGACAAGTCGGGATGGTTAAATTCTATGAGATGGAATTTTCCCAACAGTGTTTATATACACATTAATTTATAGCTTACATCTCTCATATTTTTTGAACTATACTAAATGACCCAAGAAAAACGTTAGGTGCCCGTATAAGTAATTTTCACACCAACTACCAAGCATTGGCTTGACTTCAATCATATGGTCAGGTCGCTTGTTTTATTTACATACCACACAGGCAGTAGAATTGAGATTGTCTATTGCGAAGCAGCCTTTCACGTTTGCTACTAAGCAGGTTTCACCGTATAATATCAGTATGGATTTAACCTGATGAAACTTTTTTATGATCAAGACAGCCTTACAGGTTTGGCGTAATCAATTTGCTTCAATTAATATTTCAAGCATTGTGATGTTGTACAGAATAGAACTCATGTTTATATTTATTGTTATTTCAGCAGAAAGAGCATTATGATAATTGAAGGACAGCTTTGTAGTTGAGTTGAATATTATATCTCTCATCAAGCTTGGTTTTAAGTGAATGGTTTGGTCGTCATATTCATTTACACACAGTAAAGGCGAATGAATTGAAACTATCTGCTGAGAGGCATTGCTTCTACGTTTTTCACTAGGTTAATTTTATTGCATTCATTTGCAGTACATATTGTGTAGTCAATCTTATGAGAACTTTTTATATAAATAGGAAGGGCACATTTTAACTAGTTTTAACAGAAAGAGTAGTAACATCATTGAAGTACAGCCTTCGTATCAAGATGTCAATTATTTCATAATTAAAGAAGAGTTGTTATTGGTTGTTAAATCATTTAAAAAGTAAGCAGCTTGTGGTATGAAATTAGATCTGAAGAAGCGTGCACCTTAGCACGTGAAAGCGCTCATCTTTCATCATCTTTTATTACTTTTATGCATTTAACTGAATAAAGCCTTTTTGGAACTTCTCGTGGTGTGTCCTGAGGTTTTTACCTAGAATTCCTTGGATTTATTTGTTGCTGAAGGACACTTTGGAGAACGGAAACATTATTTTCATATTGATTTTTTTTAATGTAGTAATACTGCAGCTGGTCATTTTTCCTCACTAACTTTGTCGATCCATCCTTTACCAAATATTGTTCCTTTACCAAATATTGTGTAGGATGCCACGGATTGCACTGAACACTCTTCCCAGTGTAACTTGTGTCCCTAAGAAGGCAGATAGGATTATGAGAAACAGAGCGTTTTATTATCTACACTTATTTACAATATAAACTGCCATGTAACCTTGAAAATAGCTTTCTTATTACGCTACTTTAATTCTTTTGGAATTGACAGGTATGCCTCATTGGTTCGGACGTAAGCATAGTGTGCTGTGACTGATTTCTTGCAGCAGTCTGTGGTTTACTTATCACTAACTTTTGTGTTTCTGGGTGTGTGATCAATTTAACAGTTAAAACAAGGTTTTCCAAAATTAAATAAATACATAATAAAGTAATCCTTTCTTCACCTTTGAGCTATTGACAGTGTGGGAATTTGTTTTTTTCAAAAACGATGGTCATCCTGTGAATAACTTCAGCACAAATTAAAATGTCTGAATGTCAAATGACTTTAGATTGGAGGGAAGTTATATGTTTACTCCAGTATATAGTATGATCTTAGAGAGTTTATAGATTTCTTAATTTAATTTTTGCTGAGCGGTTTGTTGATTTACTGATGGTCCTTTTGATGGTGGGAAATTGCATGGATAAATCCATCTCTATTATGATTTTTTTTCAGATATTTTGACTTCCAGACAATTTCAATCAGTGAGACTGTGTCATGTTATTACAGAGGTTGACTAAAAAGTAGGGGCTCCTTTTCTGTGTGTGTGTGTGTAAGAGAGGGAGAGATTCAATATGTTTACTGAATATATATTTGCAAATGGTATTCGTAGTTAAATAGGCTCTTCTAAGACAAGTAGATTTGAGTAACCAATATTAGATCTTAGCCATCCAGCTAGGACAGTTTAGTATGTGTATTTTTCTTCCGGTTTGATGAAGGCTATGCTGCTTACTTAAGGAGCATATTCATGGCTATCCATCCAGTTGTAGTGTTGTAGAACTACATTGTTTGATAATGAGAGGAGCTTTTTAAAGAAGTTGAAAGTTTTTGTGTCAAGAACCTGTCCATACAAAGTGGCTTGTTTATGTTGCAGTGAAGGTTGTGGTCTTTGTGGTAAGTCTTTTAAATATAACCAGTATTTCTGAGGTGGAGAAATTCTCTTAAGGCAGGATCTTTCTTGGCCTGGAAAGCAAGCCAGTGATGGAAATTTATAGGGGCCAGTGAGAGACAGAGGAAATAACCTAGTATAAACCTATGAACCTATCTGCCCTAAGGCATTTATAAGCCTAGCCATTTGAGATGTCTGGGAGGCTACACTCCGCTGGGATAGTTCTCTCCTTTTGGGGGGGGGGTGAAGTTTCCACTGAACCTGTCTGCCAGTATGTTGGCAATGTCTGTGGGTTCAGTGATTTTTGTATCATTTTGGACTAATTCTGAGCATATCTGGGAGTTTCCACCCAGGTTTCTGACATAGCTGAAGAAGGCCTTATGATTGTCTTTTGAATCTATGGCAATTTTTCTCTCAAAGTTGGCCCTGGATGATTTTATGAGTGCTCGTATTTTTTTACTAATAATGATAAAGGGTGTCTTCCCTTTCATGGATTTTGCTCTATCATGTAATAGCTTTCTCCTCTTATTGTATAGTTTGTTTATGGCTGGGGTCCACCAGACTGGACGTTTGCCCTTGTTGGAAAGAGTCTTGGTTTTATTAGGGATTGCCTGATCCATGCAGTCCTGGAGGTGTTCGTAGAAGGCATTTGTAAGGGCTTCCGCAGCTTGGGTTGTGGTTTCCACTGGCTCCGGGGGCCTTGAGTCTTTTTTTTTTGTTTGGGGTGGGGGCGGGATGTGGATTTCCAGTGAGATTAGTTTATGATCTGATCTCACCAATGAGGGATATACTTCCGGTGTGGAGCATTTTGTCCCCATGTTTGTGATGATGAGATCTAGTATATTTTCTCCTCTTGTGTGACTAGTTGTTCCATGTCATTTGAATTTATGAACTCCAGGAACCTTTGGGCTCGAAAGTTGGGGCTTGAGTAATGTTCACAGCAATAGTCACAAACAAAACTTTAATGAAGCTTTCAGGTTTACACCCTTCATCAGCATACAAAATCACAACACACACTGTTAATGTGTTGTGATTTTGTATGCTGATGAAGGGTGTAAACCTGAAAGCTTCATTAAAAGTTTCTTGTTTGTGACTATCGTGTGCTGTGGATGATTATGGTATATAGTACTTCTGGAGTATTTCTGCTTGAGTAATGTTCCCAGTCTATATTCGGTAGTTGAAGTCACCCAATATAATGGTGTCTGGAGATACATTTATACCCTCCAGTGTCTTCAGGAAGGCTGTGTGGGGTTCCTGAGTTTGAGAGGGTGGCCTGTAGCATGCTACAAATTGTAGAGCAGTTTTGCCTATGGTTAATTGCACCTGGATGATTTCCGATGCTTCGTGCGTTGCCACCAACCTGGAGGTGTGGGTATCCTTGATGAATATGGATACACCCACTCCTTTTGTGGTGTGGTCCGGGTTTTGGGGCCGGAACGCATGATATGAGGTAAAACCTGATGGTGCCGGGTGCTTTCAGGAGCCTTGATCCAGGTTTCAGTCACAGCACAGACATCAATGTTCTCCATACTGAGAAGGGCCTCGAGTGCTTGCATTTTGCGATTTAGACTTCTGGCATTGAGCAGCATTACCCTTAGTTTCTTCCCATTTTGTTTTCTAGGGTGGTAGGTTTACAATTGAGGCTTGCCTAAAAAGGCACTATGGGGTGGCAAGACCCTTAGCAAATATCAGGAATCCCAGGGTGACAGGTGCAAGCCGTCCCTTGCCCAGCAGCATGGCTTGTCAAGCATGTCATCCCATGCAGACAGACACTGGATCCCCTTTGAATGACACCAGAAATTAAGCCAATTGTTAAAGCTGATCATCTTGTCTCTATATTGTGGCATCATTCTTGGTGAAGGAAGGATACTGCTCAGGGTCTGGGTCATACCTGCCTGGGCTACATAATCAGGGAGCTCCTCTGTCTCTTTTCATGTAGTCCAGGGAGGTACATCTCAGGTTGTTCACACCAGCATGGACAATGGTCATATTTGTACTTGCTGTGGAGTGACCCGAGTGCTTGTGTTATGTGGCGGATTCTAGCACCCGATAGGCAGCTTACTGTGACCCTCTCCTTGTTCAGCCTGGTGAGTGGGACGTCAGTGTGTCTGACTATGGAGTCACCTATGACAAGTATGTTTGGTGTTCTATTTGGCCTTAAGGGCTGTGACTGCTTTGCACACTGATTTTGTGGTTTGTGTTGCCTGTGGTGTGTCATGAGGTGGCAGTTGCTTGGGTGTCTGCTTTGGGGGCCTCTGCTGTTCAGGTAAATTTTTGATCAGAGCCTCCGGGTATGTCTGTGTTTGTGTTTGATTCATTGTTGTGATAGCTTTATGTGAGACTGTTTTGTGGTGTGTGTAGTTGCCTTCTCCTCCTGTCTGGTCTTGCCAGTCCTTGGTTTTGTGGTGTGTGTAGTTGCCTTCTCCTGTCTGGTCTTGCCAGTCCTGAGTTGAGAGAGCTCACCCTCCAGTTTGGCTAAATAGCTGCATCTCTCGCAAGTATTTGTGTTATGTGGGAGGAGGAGAGGGCTGTCTGTGTACATGAGGCAATTGTAACCTTGCCTCAATATTCCCAGATTCAACAACTGGACAGGAGAGGACGCTAGCATCTGGCCCTTCGACATGCTAGAGAAATTAAGAAGTTAGGGTTGTAACTAAATAAGAGAGCACTTAGTAAGGAAGTGGGTACTCCTGGGCGGGGGGTTCGCTAGTGAGGGACTTTGTATAATATAGAAGTGCTTAACCTGAAATGAAGATGCTTTTAAGAAAAGTGCTGAGCTTTTTTTTTTTTTTTTTTTTGGAAAAAAAAAAGCTTTTAGGAACAAGTGCTGCGCTTTTTAGTTAAGGGATATACTGTTTAGATTACTAGTAGAGCAGTTCTAAGGGAAAAAATGAAGAACAGACTTTATGGAGCCAGAAAAAGTTTAATCTTGTTAAACCGGTGCTGCCCGATGCTGCTCTAAGTGGCAACTCCAGCTAAAGTGTGCTTTATTGCAGGGGGCAGGAAAGAGCCAGGAATTGACCCAAAACGGTCAATAAAACTACAGTTTCAAGTCAGTAACCACTCCCACGGGGGGCAGGGAAGCTGCTCAATGTTTTTCACTGCCACTGATCAACAGAGAGACCTTCCTTTAGCCCAAGACAAATATGGCCTCACAAACTTACAAACAGTTCAAGAACAGCAAGCCTGTAACGGAACTTTTTTCAATCTCAGTAAAGTGGGAAAAAAGCAAGATTTTTTTGTTTTGTTTTTGTTTTTTCAGAGATAGCGAGGTTCACAAGTAATATCAAGTTATAACAGTGCAGTAAATGACCCCACACGAGTGCTAGGCCAAAGACAGAAAATATGCAAGTTTTGAGAACTATTTTAAAATTAAGTGCAAACAGGAAATTCAAAGGACTAAGATCACTCTGTTATCCAAACAGACTAAAAAGCAAGAAGCTTTTTAGTCTGGATAACTTAAGGGATCTTAGTCCTTTGACTTTTTTGTTAGAAATGGTTGTACTCTTTCTTTTGGCATGTGGTTTTGCTGAGGCACGTGCCAAAAGGGTGCTGCGTTCAATAATTGCACTTTAAAGGAAGAATACAGGGATGTTACGACCTTGTCCCTGGATGAGATACCCTTACTAATTGAGGTGGGCCATGTAAAAAGCTTTCCTTACAACCGAGACAATGTGCTGGTCAAAAGTCAGGTTTCTATCAACCCGGGTGCCCAAGCACCTCACGACTGATTGCGTGCTTACAACATTGTTATTAACGTGATAATTTGTGGGGACATCACTCTCCTCAAAGGGGATTGTACATTTTTTTTGCATTTAGCTTGAGGCCATGTTTCTGGCACCAGTTATTTGTTTGGGTGAGACCCTCTTGTAGCTTATTCAGAATCATTTTATTAAGTCAGTAATGTGAATTCTTTACTTAATTACAAATTGTTTGGCTTATTTTTGTGGATTATAGTATTGTAGGGCTGCTAATGTTGACATTGTATGTAGATGGACTGCTGGAGATGTTTTCCCAGTGAGAAATGCTAGTGCTGTAGTGAATGTTTATTTGTAAAAAAAAAAAAAAAAATCTATATATTAACTAAGATGCAACTGATAGATTAGAGAATTAAAATCAGAATGAGAATTAGAATTTTAAGGCAAGTATTAGGCATTTATTACATTTATTTATTTCTGGAGCATTTCTCCACAGGCCTCCGCTGAGAACAGGCTCTGTGGAACCTAGTCGGACTTTCCCGATCAACAAATGATAAAAAAAAATTATTAATTGTTTGAAAAATCATAGATGTGATATGTATATGTAAGGTGGTATCTGTTAACAGCCTGCTTGTGAAATTCTGGATCCACTGGACCTGTTTCAGGACGCCATCAGGAGGCTTTACAGCAGTTTAAGCATGATAAAACAGTGCATCAACATATTCCAACTAAATTGTGTCACAGGATGTTTTACACTTTTGCAAAGGCTTTGACCACTTCAAATTATGACATTTCTATCTGGCCTTCCTCTAAGCTTGCAATGTTTGCCAGTGTCAGCTGTAACATTCTAGTTGTGAAAAATCTGAGTATTTCCTTATTTAGATTAATGTTTAGTTACAGATTTGAGTGCAGCATTGGTACAAGGCTGTCTTCATGAGAGTGAGGGAAAAGTCTTGCTTCTTATTATGCCAAGTTTGCTAGCACTGCTAGTAACACAACACAATGATTTTCTTTATTCATATAGTCGTGCTTTCTACTCTTATGGTCAGTTTTGGAAAACTGAAACTGTACTTTGTGGTACTTGTGGGAGGATGCTGCATTCCTCAGACTGTCATTGTGGAGAAGCTATGTAATTAGTGTTATGCCATCCATTCCCGTTTGCAATACTACTCTCTTATATACTTCTGTCTGGAAGATAGACAATGTCTTCCAAGGCAGCTGGCGTTCATCCTGCCAGTGAAGTAATCCACTTTGATTTCTTGCAGGCTTTGAACATTCATATATATATTTAGACATTCACTTTTTTATTGGGCTTTGCCTGGTGCTTTCAAATCTTATTTCCACACTTTCACTGCTCTTGGTGCATGTAATGAACCCATACAGCTGAACTGGACACATGAAAGTAAAGATAACGAAGTAGCCTTTTACACTTCGCAATGCACATGTTTTCTGGGCACAGTAGCCAATACAAATTTCTCCAGGACATGCCTGATCTACGGACATTGGTTAACTGCTCAGTGGATGAATGGCTTCAATATATCTGTAATCCTTGTATTTTCATTTTACTTTTTACACATGTAAATGAGTATATGCCGATGAATAATGTAGTCTTTCGTGATCCAGTTATCCCTTCTTTTTTTAGTGTCACTGTTGACATGGCATTTCAAGGTCACAGTTCAAGACAGGGTTATCAGTTTGAGCCGACCTATCGCCCAGGAGAGCCTAGGAGGAAACGGCGTATGAGCAGCAGCAATGACAGTGAAGAGCCAACAGTACAGCCTGAAGGCTATAGTCTAGAGGATATGCAGTGGTGCTTGTGTGGCCACTGAACAATTATGACCACAGAACGTGAATGTCACTGTTGTGCGTCATCACCACGCGCGATCGAAAAATGGAGACAACTAAACTCGGGATCAGAAAGTAACACATGCATCACCTTCCACCCCCAATTTGAGACGGCTTGCTTATTACCACACGTTCTAGAGCTACTATATAGGTATCACTGTATGCTTAGAGGAAGATACCGACATGCACAGTGGACAAACAGGTAAATTTTTCAATGATTACACTGATGCCCAAGTGGGACTGACTGGCTGCTTTTGCTGCATATTGTAATGTGTAAAGGGAGGGCATAGCAACAATTCATGTTAGAAGCATTATATCTATACAGTTTGTATGTGGCCTCTTATGCGCAAGTGGTTAGTCTTGCATGCAACTTGAATACCATTGGTGAAATCATTGCTGCTTGACATGTATGCACATAGCCAATCCGTCTCAGTTGCTGAAGGCTCAGAAGCATATCTGGACAAATGTTGATGAGTGCTTATGAAATGGTGCAACTTACTGAAATTTGTTTTATTTCAGGTTGTACCGCCTGTTTGCTTACAGAGCGTATGTCTTGTGGGTGCACAACAATCGCAAACTTGGATTCGAAATCGCATGATACTTCCAGCGTGTGTTGTAGCACGAATAAGAGCTGAATTTCCAGCTGAAGAAGATGACTGTTACACTGGGTTTCAACCATTTGAAGGACTATGGATTTTCTCTGAGCATTGATGTGGACTTCTGTTCATCTAAGTTTGTTTATCCTGCTGTAATGATTATAAGAAAAGGAATGCTGCTATACATTAATGTAACACTCCTGAATGTGCACTGTAATGGAGAGCAATAAAGTGTTTGAAGATTAAGATGTGTCTGTAATCATTGCTGAGCCAATAATGTCTTCATAAAACAATTAGATTTTCATTTCTGATCAACTCATGTAGACCACTGTAGCGTCTTGCCAGTAATGCAGAAAGTTGGTTGATTCATATGTCCACTAAACTACAAATACCTCTCAGTGGTAGAAGTCATTATCGTACGTAGCTGTGGATTCTACCATGATGCCACTAAAAGCAGAGCTATTAGGAATATGTATGTGTACTGGATAAAGGGAGGTTAGGCACTGCAACCTCTTGCCGCTATTGTGCAGTTTTCACTGTGCATCTAACTAATTTGTAAAAATTCATTTTTCATGGTAGGTCACAGTATGTTCAGCTGAGATGTTACAGTAATCCATCCTGAAGTGGATATACGGTACAATTTCCTGATAGCTTCCTTGGTTTGCTTGAGTCCTGCAAAAGCAATAAATGACATAGTTGAAGTATGGTTTTCAGTATGGTACTGACAAAGGCAATCAATATTGCATGTTAGTATGGATGCATTGCAGACTAACTGTAGTTTATTTTGCTAACAGAAGTGCTTTGATTTGTATATGGTCTGAATGGCGACTCGCACCAAGGCCATTTAGAGACGCAACGGTACTGCGGTTATGGTGGGTAGGTGCTCTGAGTAATTGCGTGCATTTTAGCGGATATGATGTCTTGCTCAGCATTGCTGGATGGACTGTGGGATATTGCTGTCAATTAATGGATGGATTCACACCATACGTGGCATTTGCCTATTTGGTGTCGCTGAGTAATGAATTACTTCTCTTTTGCTAGCTTTTTAATAGAGAAATAGATTAGCCATGGTGCTTAACTTAGCAGAAGTTAGAATGCGAGTATACCCATAATGTCACTCATTATTTTCTGAGTCATGAATTGCAACATGCTGGGACAATTCGGTCCAGTTCACAATGTATTTTTCTATCTTGTAGGTGTACAACAGCCATGCCTCAGTGCTTTGCATATGGTTGCCGTATTTGCCGAGACTGTCTGCCTCCCGGTGTATCATTCCATCGGTTTCCACGTGAAATTAAACAGTGTACCCAATGGGTGGTTAACTGTGGCACAGATGTTGGTAGTGTAAGCCAATTTGTCAAAGCTGAGGTAACCAGTGTAAAGCCACGGCATTTCCTGTGTTCAAACCATTTTGAAGAGAGCCAGTTTGAACTGAATTTCATGCATCAGTTACTTCCAGAGGGCATGAAGCCACGACGTCCAATTAGGAGACTAATTAGTAATGCGGTGCCTACACTATTCGGTTTCTCCATGAAAAATCCACGGACATCAACAATATGTCGCCTTCGGCGCAAACAACACAGAAATGTAAGCAATCTTCAAATATTTGCTTATTTGTTTAGTCGCAAATCTGTCCAGTAAGTGCTGTGGACATCGTAATGGGTATTATAACTATTAATTTTGTGACCATTGCAGCTTATTGATGAATTACTAACTACCACACAGCCCACATTGCCGGCGATTGTGACTGAACAACTGTCGCGAGACCGAAAGGTAAGTATTTGCTGCATTCGGTTATTTTTGAGTATCATGCTGTGATTTTGGTCACCTTTCAGTTGATGAGTGGTTGAGGTTAGACTGTGTTGTCTCTGACAGACTGACAGTGCAGCAAAACGTAAGCGAAGTGAACCATCAGCTGAGTTAGTACAGCAGAATGATGAAGAGCAAGCAGAAGAAAGTCCGCCTGTGCAGAACCCGTGCAGGTAAGCAGGCATCCGTACTTGCAGAAAACAGACTAGACAAGCATTTCTTTGCTATACTGCTACGCTTATGTATGTCACAGTAAGCTTCATTTCTATAGGCAATATAAGAACTGCTGTTGTCCAGTAGACATGGAAGAATGTCTCTGCTCTTCACAAAAGATGGTGAAGTGTTGACAGGCTTGTAGGCTGTCATTGATACGCAATCCTGGATTCAGGGAAAACTGGTTTGAGTTGATGACACAGCATGTTGATGTCAGCATTGTGTAAATGGTGTTATGCAGATTCACGTTTGTATCTTAACTAATAATTCATAGTAAACAGTCAATTTAAGGAAGATTGTTATTAACGCTTTTTTACTAAGGGGGAAATTACTGAAAGATGTACATAAGAATGTGAAACATAAAAACAAAGTTATCTGAAGGGAGGTACCTGCTCAGAACGCCAAGAAATTTGGCAATTTGGTTTAATGTCTGAAAATTGGTTGCCATGTGTATAATTTCATCAATTGAAAAGCAGCCATTGCGGTGGATATACTCTTCCATTTCTTCCTATATTTAAGGTACCTTCTATGACTATGACCTTATTAATGTCAATGCTATTGTAGGTGCAAGCAGCAGAATTGGAGGAAGAGGTGGTGCAAGATATCGAGGTATACACAATGGAAATTCAGACTTGTGATATGAAGACGGTGGCATGTCAAACAAAAAAAAAGTTTGGAAATAAAGGTCGAGTGTCGGAGTGCAAGCAAAGTTAGATCTGGTAAGTCAAGTTGTAAGATGATTGATGCAGCTGTACAGTTTCCAGAGGTTGCAGTGTCACCATTGACAGACCACATGTATGTCAAAAAGTCCAAAGTTGTTCAGACGGAAAATTGTGAACCGGGACTTGAAGTTAACAGTTGTACAGAATTGGGAACATGTAGCAGGAGAGTGACTGAAGATCTTCAGCAGGAGGCTAATTGCGTTAGTGAGGCATCCACAAGTAGATCCTGTACATATACACCTCTACAGATAAAGGCTTGCAGTACCCCAGTGAAGCTTCCAGCAGAACTTCTTCAGACAAGCATGATTAGTGAATCCTCATTTTCACACTGTGGAAGTGATGACAATGAGAAGGATCCAGACTGGTGCTACCCTTCTGACAGCATGTCAACCTCGGAGATGGAAGACACAATTGAAGAACTGGACGAAGATGAAAAAATGATAAGCGAGACCAAGTTCATTGTATTCGAATCGTGCCTTGATTCTCTACTCTTGAAACTGACATGTCCTCAATGCAAAACACCAGCAGTGGAAGTGGAAAAAAGATTGAAGATGGGTTCCTGTGTATTTGTGAGGGTGTCTTGCATTAGTGGACATGAGGTTCTGGAGTGGCAAAGTCAACCGGTAATAGGTAGAATGCCAGCTGGAAATCTACTGCTTGCATCGTCTATACTTTTCAGTGGAAGTACATATGCCCATATTGCGCGATTCTGTGCATATGTAGGACTGGAATTTATAGGCGAGACAACCTTCTATTCAATTCAACGAGAGTACTTGTTTCCAGTGTTGCAACATACCTGGACTGAGCATCAGAGGCGGCTGCTGGAAGATGCAAAGGGCAAGGAAATCAGGCTAGCTGGAGACGGGCAATGCGACAGTCCTGGATACTCAGCAAAGTATTGCTGCTATAGTATGATGGACTTGGATTCAGGAAAGATCATCGATTTTGACCTGGAGCAGGTTACCACAGGAATTTCATCGGTAGCACTGGAGAAGAAAGCTTTCAAGAAATGTATGACTAATTTGCTGGATAAAAATCTAAAGGTACGACTGGTGGCAACTGACAGACATCGTGGGATTAGATTCTTGATGCGGAAGGAATTTCCAGCGATTGAACATCAGTTTGATGTGTGGCATATGTCAAAAAGCCTGACAAAGAAAGTATGTGAAGCAGGAAAAGGCAAGGTAGACGTGAATTACTGCAGTGGTGCCATAGCATTTCCAATCATCTGTGGTGGTGTTCGAAACATGTGAAGGAGATGAAGTTGCCCTTGAGGAAAATGGTTCTCTCTGCTCTACCATGTTACAGACCGTCACAGCTGGAGTGGTGCAAAGAAGGTTTCCTGTTGCGGTCACGAGATGCCAGTGATAGACGGAGATGAGAAGAAGTGGCTCGAAGAAGATGATGCGTGTCACAGCTCATTAAGGAAGATTGTTACAAACCCTGCATTTCTTAAAGATCTGAAGCACATCACGAAGTTCTGCCACACCCCACACCTCGAAGTGTTCCATGCATTACTATGCCGGTACTGCCCCAAATTTGAGCACTTCAGCTTTGCCGGAATGAAAGCAAGAATCATACTTGCCATCCTTGACCATAATGAGAACCACAACCGGGAACAAGCTGTTGTCCGATGCCCTACCACCAAGTCAGCTTCTAAAGGAGAGCTTCGATACAGAGTGGTGTACCCAAAGGCCAAACAGGAATGGGTGGCGAAACCTATCTTTGAGAAGCGAAAGTTCGACTACATTTATGACCTCATGTTAGAAGTGGTACGAGCCAAAAGAGGCATTTTAGAAGTTTCACCCATGTTGGTACCAACTTTGCCAAAGAATATAGCTAGATGTGAGCGACCAGAGAAGACACTGGTGATCGCAAAACACATTTCTAGATTTGGAAAAGTAACTGAAAAAGCAAGGCAATCTTTTACAGTAGCAAGTCCTGCAGTTTACTCGGGTGCTTGTGTATGTTGGTAGTATATGCTGTGTGTGGTGCTTACGTATGTCTGTAGTATATGCTGTGTGTGGACTAAACAGTGATGCTGAATGTTGTAGCAGTTTACATACAGGATTCGTGGAGATGTGTTGCTGTCTTCCAGTTTAATAACTGGATTTTGATTTGTATCGTATAGTTGTGTCAAGCATGTCTGGGTATAATGTAAATCTGTGGTGTTTTAAGTAATCAATGAATGGTGATATGTGAAAGTCATTGACTGTTTATTATGCAAGTAGTAGTGTTTAGTTGGAATCTGGTGTGGCTGAATAAGAAGGTTTTACATTAACTGATTAATTTCTAGGACTTCTTGTACTTGGTCACATTTGTGACATGGTGTTGCTGATGACAGTTTTTGAAGTGTAATGTTTATTTGGGTGAGCATATTGACAGTGCCATGTAGGTAATGTGTGCTGGTTCATGAGGAGCCAATTTATGAAGAGTACATGTGAAAAGTATTAATGACTTTGATAACGGAAATCTATACTTGCGGCCTGAAGACTGGGTATTAATATAATACAGGTGAGTAACCGTATTAATGACTTTCTGTGATAACGGAAATCTATGCTTGCGGCCTGAAGCAGGTGAGTAACCGTATGAATGACTTTCTGTGATGATGGAAATCTATGCTTGCGGCCTGAAGACTGGGTATTACTATAATACAGGTGAGTAACCGTATTAATGACTTTCTGTGATAACGGTAATCTATGCTTGTGACCTGGTATTGATATAATGCAGGTGAGTAAGACTTAAACCAATTCCCGCGTAAAAATGACCTAATGCGCTACATTACAAGTGGTTGTGGCGGCGTCGGATTAAGTGCCGTGTTGTGTGGTGGCAGTCGGATTAAGTGCCGTGTTGTGTGGTGGCTAACCTATCTCGCCCCCCACAGCCATGTACAGACCCTCCAAGTTTCACTTCTATCTTTGATCGGCTACCGATGCCAGTACTGTGTATTTTTAACATTCCCTAAGATCTCCTTTCAGTCACCAATACTGTGTATTTTTAACATTCCATAAGTCACCCCTTGCATCTTACCCCCACCATGTATTTCCATCTGTACTACCCACTCTGTATCTGGTATCACTGCTAAACTTTACGTACTATTTCCTCCTAGTCTCTGCACTGGCTTCCTCCATTGCAGCCAGCAGTGCTTTATATCTGGCTCAGTGTACAGATTCATCGGCGCTGACTGTTCCTATTATACAAATATTTTGTTATGTGCCATCGGAGATGTAACCAATGCTCCGATGTATATATGAATGTATAGCTCACTAAAATGTCTGTGGCTTTGGCTCGCATTGTTAACTTGCATTTATATCAATTTTATTAATTTATTACCATGTCTGTACTTAAATATACCAGTCTTGTTTTCCTAGTAAATGTAAATAAAAGTAATAAATTTTGATGCAGGTGATGTATTATCCTTTTCACTTTGGCATTCACTTTTTCACAAATTTTGTACAGTACAGGTGTACTTGGCAAGTTGAAGAAACAGGGCTGTGCAGTGTTAAGTACCTCAGTATATGTAACCTATTTTGGTTTGCCCAATAGTAAAACTTGGAGGCTATTGTAATTATTGTAAGTATTGTAATTAGTCATTTACTAAGTCACAGGCTGGTCTGATGGAAGACATTGATATTGGCACAATGCTGAATTGGGTTGCTATTGGCATTGGGGATTGTTGGCACTATGTATAGTCAACGTGAGGAGCTGTGTTTGTAGCAGTGAATATTTTTCCAATAGCATAGTATGGAGAGAACAGCGTGTAGTGCATTATCTTGACATACTGTGTGGTACGGAACTGATATTCGGAGAATGATGGTGAGTTAGAAAAGTTATTAAGAGAAATGGTTAAATAGGTATGTATTGGACAATGTTGCATATAAATATTGCACATTTGGGTGTTGTGTTAAAGCAGTTTGTGGTAGTTGCTTGAATGGTGTTGTACCATACATGTTTCAGTCAGATTTTTGGACAGCTGCAGTTAAATATATGGAGTGACTGATTACGGATTCTTGAAAAAGTCGGGTGTCTAGCATTAATAACATGGTACATGTGAGTGGAAGCAAGATTTGTATGCGCTGAGTATGGTGATGTGAGTGCAGCTCTGACTGCAGCTGTCAGTAGTGTTGTGGTGTGAATGGACCTCTGTGATGCTGGCTACCTTGACGAGGTACAGGGGCTTCAGACAATAGTTCAAAGTCAAGATTGACAATTGTACATTGTAACCAAAAGCCAGCTTTCACTGAACACTGACACCATGTCTTTGGAGACGTGGTATAGTATGTTGGATGAGTATTAAGATAAAATTGCTCTGGAAGGTATGACCTGAAGAAAAATTGACATGGAATCTATGACATTAATAACTGAATATTATCTTCTACTGACAGGTGTTGTGCAAGAACCATCATGGTCAGATTTATCCATGGAGCGGTAATGTGTGGTATCCTGGCAACCTGTTATTTCATGAAAACATAAGTGGCCTGGCTGACGTATTGTGCAAGCTTGGAACTGACTGGGACAGTAGTTCTCCAAACATCTACTAGTACTTGGACACTGAGATGGGCTGCAGCACTGGTTTGCAGTGACCTTGTGTAAGGTAAGTGAATTACACTTGTAAATCCTTCCCAAGAAATGTGAAATGCAGTGTCCGACACTGATCCATACTGCCTGATCATAGCTAAACATAAATGATGATTCTGGTGTGCCTTGTGCAAGACTTATGCAACTGGCAACTAAGTCCTGAAAACTGTTTGTCTGACACAGTCATGAGCAAGTGTGTTTTTTTTTTTTTTAGCAATTGGACAGTGTTATGGAAAGTGCACTGAGGACAGTCATTTGATTACATATATCCTGTAATATACAAAGATAGTTACTATTAAGTGAATAAGATTATGGAGAGATTGCTCGCAGGACCATATAGAAAGTTTTGTGATAGGTTCATATGTTGAAACCTATATGCCCGAAGGCATAAGACTAGCCAGAATGTGTTGGCTTTCAAGGGCCCATATGATTAGTTCCTGTGCCGCTGTCCAGCAGAGCCACTGAAGTGATCCCAGGGGGAAACTTTCTCTTTCCAATCCTATCAAGGGTTTTCTTGAGTTAGCAAGGAGCTGTGCGTAATGTAGATTGGAATCTTGTTACAAAGCATAGAAAGTCTCTGGTTTAGATCCCTAGAGCCTTTGGCTTGAGGGAATAAGCTTTTCTTTCGGTGGTGCATGCCCATCAGTTCTGGGTTGGACATGGCCTTGTATGTCAGGCAGAGATCACCTCTGAGCAGGCGTTATGCAACCGAGTAAAGCTGGAGTTTCTTCACTCGAGCTGCATAGGGTATCTGTTTGAGGCCAGTGATCCTCTTGGTGAGGTGCTTCTTTAGTCTTTTTTTCTAGCTGTTGCAGGTGTCTTGTAAGGTACATCCAAAATGAGGTGTTGTACTGTATGATGCGTCTGCATAGGGGCACATTGACCTCTCTTGATCTGGACGTAAACCCTTTTGTGATTAGGTGGGACACACAGAAGGATTTTCTAAACACTTTGGCAATGTGTTATCAAATTAGAGAGTATCTACTTTGGTGCCCAGATCCCTTATGTGTTTCGTATTTAGGGGAATACCACGTATGTGGAAGTTTGTGGTACTTTGTTTTTTTCCAAAGGGGATAACTATGCACTTTTTGACATTTAGCTTGAGGCCATGGTTTTGACACCAGGTATCTGTCTCAGTGAGACCCTTTAGTAGGATGTCCGTGTCAGCCAGAGTTTTTATAGCCCATGTATACCAAAACCACCAAAAGTCTTTCGAATAATAAACTAACAAAATTAGAATGGAATAAACTTCACATGAGTCTTCAAAAAACACATAAACACTTTCATGGAATACAAATTCATCTACAAATGCTGTTTATATACATTATAAAAATTAAACAATAAAATAGGTTCATAGATCAGTACTAGGTTAACTGCCCTTTTGGGCCGATTTGAAACTTGGCCAGTTAGCCTATGTGAGAATCAAACGCTGAACCTTGTGTTTTTAAGGTTAACACCTTAACCATTATGTCATCCTCCCACCCACAGACTCTTGTGAAGTTTATTCCATTGGGATTTTGGTTGTTTATTATAGCCCCTAGTTTGGGCGGCCACGGTGGTACAGTGGTCAGCATTGCCGCCTCACAGCAAGAGGTTCTCCGGTTTGATTCTCGGCTGGGGTGCCTTCTGTGCAGAGTCTGCATGTCCTCCCTGTGGTCGCGTGGGTTTCCTGTGGGTGCTCCGGTTTCCTCCCACATCCCAAAGACATGCTGCAGGTGGATTGGACTCTCTAAATTGGCCCTAAGTGTGTGTGCCTTCTGTGGAAGGTTGGGCGCCGGGCTGGCAACTCTACACTGTAAAACTCCACTGCCAATCAATGTGTGGACAAGGTGATCCGCTGTGGCAACCCCTAACTGGGAAAAAGCCAAAAGAAGAAGAATTATAGCCCCTAGTTTGCAGTTGTCTGCAAACTTGGGCAGCCATAGTCCTCCTGTACTTGCCTGTACCTCGAAGTATATGCTGAACAGGAGGGGTCATGGGACTGAGCCCTGGGGAACACCACTTGTAACCGGTTTCGAGTCACACCTAGTTCTCACAACTATCACCATGTGTGCTCTGTCCATAAGGCAATTGACAACCGATGTTGTGACATAGACGTTTATGTTCAGGTTGGTGAGCTTGTCTAAACGGGTATGGCATGAAATGAGAGGCAGACATTGTAACATTTCATCTTTATTGTCCATGACAAAATAGTGGCAACAGTAGTGAGACCTAATGTAACGTGAAGTCCTGCATTAACAAGACAACATCTTCCAAAGTTATGTATGCCCAGTTAGTAGAAACAGTCGCAGTTGTAGACATTCCAATTATCTGTGTAGCATTTAGTTGTCCCTAGTTGGCTACTCTTTGGCTGCAACTATCTTGTGTAGTCTGCAGTGAGGGAATAGGCAAAGGCAAACATACCCATGCTATCGAATGAGGAATTGCATGCATAAAACAAAGTTGTCTGCCAGGAAAAACTATCACTGCTGTACTATTGGCAAGTTTTGTATGCAAGTATTGGGGCACTAAGGACACAGCAGCAGACATGGACCCAGTTTTTGAATCCAAAACTGATATTGTGTAAGCAGTTAATGGCTGTCTGATCAGAAGCCCCTCCAGCAAGACTGTCATTTTCTGCAGTTCACACACTGTGCAGTGATAATTCAGATAATGGGCTGCTGATGAGGGCTGGGGAACCACAATTTATTTCAAGTATGAATTGCAGGGTTTAGTTGTACAATAGAAGAAAAGTAATTGTACAGGCATTTGAATACCTCTTAAAAGCAAAATGCATTAGGGAATAGAAGCTTGTGTTTGGGTGAAGCTGTATGGGCATGTGAGGGCTGTTACACTGCTAATGTAAGTTTTAATACTGGTAGTTTTGGAAACTGTTCATATGAGTGTATTTCACCAGTAGACAATCGTTCGGAAAATAGGAATTCAGGAATGCATTTCTACTGCCTTAGTTCCTTAGTCAGTCCAGGGAGTGATGCATATTACCTGGGATACCTGTTGTCTGTGTACTGAATGCACAGATTTTCATGTTACAAGGTGACATGAAGGCATTCACCATGGGCCACAGCAGTTTCCTTGTAGATATAGTTCTTGTAATATGTACTGTGTGTGTATATAATATATATATGTGTGTGTGTATATAATATGTATATATATGTGTGTGTGTGTGTGTATATATATATATATATATATATATATATATATATATATAATGCATTTGCATATGTAATATATTTGTGTTAAAGATGAAAACAAAAATCTCTGATATATGATGAATAGTGATGTGGCTTTTTATAAGGAGAAACACAAAGGGTGTGTAAGCAGGTATACTTATCAAAATGCAATTAGACACTGTCTTGCAAAAGCCTCCATGGAACATGTTGTTGCTGTACTACATGTATTACTGTTTGCACATAGTGCTTTTCTGCATGTATCTACATTACAGTATGATCACACACTGGGCCACTGTTTTCACGTAAAAAAATCAAGAAATACACACCAGCAAACCTGTTATTGAAATCATGTAATTAATAAGACATGTGTAACTGTTGGCATAATGGTAAACTATAAACAAAAATGTGTACATGGGCTTTACAAGACTTCGTATAGTGAGTCAGCAGTGATTTTGAGTAAGCAGATGATACCTGAACCTTAAGCAAGTCAAATTAGTATTTTTTGTCCATTAACTATTCTGTTTACAGCACTTAAAAATATTGTGTGTATTTCAGGCAAACAGGCTAGCCCAGAGAAAGTAGGCAGTTTTATTTGACAAGCGTGTTTCCAAATACTCTGAACTATGCATCCCTGTTTCATGACAGGAAGCCATGGTGCTGCATAAATAAGTGTCCCACTGTTAGAAAGAAAAGGCTAGAACTAGGAAACATTGGATGAGTCAAGTCCCCTGTGGTGAGGTGTCAATCAAAGCAACAACAGGTCAAATTACTTTTAGCACTTTGACAGCTTGGGAGGGGAAGTGTGAAGGGGGAGGGGAGATGATCTAAAGAGCTATGGCTCAGGCATCACAAAAGAGTGCAAATTAGGATCTCTGTAAAGAAAAAGCAGTAAAACAAAGACTCCAAGTCTGTTTTTTGGCTTTGTCTCAGTTAGTTTTTTTAAGTAGGCATTTAACAGCAGTATATTTTAGTTGAAATTTGCAGAATGGAAAAACCTTTGTGTATGCATGTAAAATGAATGCAGTGACAGAAGTTTCTGAACAAAAAAGGCTGCGTGATGTAATGTGTTAAGGACAAACACTGAATTCTGGGATACATGGAGGTTTACAAAAATGTTTAACTTTCAGCAAAATGCTTGACCCCATGTGGCCAGACTCTTAAATTACATATAAAAATATTTAAAAACCTGTAAATAGTCCCACAGTGGTGTTAAAATATTGGAAACATCTAAACATGATGAAATAAACATGTTTTTTTAGTCTGTGCATGCGGTTCTCCTTTAAGCATACTTCAGGATAGTGCATTTGTGTATCCAGCCCAAATAGCGGCAGTAATAGTGTGTCTAAACATCTAATTAAACTGATTCTGCAAGATACAAAGTTAAACAATTAAAGATACCCTACAAAAAGCCACTAATGCTTGCTATCTTGCCCAAGCTGTACTTCAAGTGTTAAACCTCCCATACCTTGGCTTTACCATGAGTTCAGTGCAAAAGAGCTGCTGTGACACTGATTGGATTTTGCCCACATCTCCTCACAGCTCCTCTTGTTTCTTAAGCCTCATACACCCACTCAGTCCCCTGTCTCCTCCCTGCCCTCACCTGACACCCTACCTACGTAGTCTATATGTGTATGGTCCCACCTTTGGCGCCATTTTCAAATCAGACGCCCTCACTACAGTCGGTCCCTGCTTAGTCTGCTGGTGTGCTCTCTGGTAAGTTTGGTTGTATTTAAAGGTTTCTTGTCATATTCTTGATCTGCTTGCTTAAAGTGAATGTCCACTGCTTAAGCTTTAATACTATACTCCCACATGAATATACATTGCATTTATTCAATGCATTCCTTAAGCTCTTTCATGATATGTTGTACGAGGCAACTGGTGTGGTTTCTTGCTAAAATGCTGTTGTTGTTAGCTGTTACTGTTTGTACAGTTGTGTGTTAAATTTTAGGCTAACACTATTCTGGCGGAGCCTTGCTTGTACCTGGTTGTTACTAGTCCTATACTGCTTAATGTGTACCTTTGGGGGCTTCAGCCTCGCATATTTCTGCTTGAATAGCTCACAACACTTGTGCCTTTTCCCTGTATTTTACTGTTGTTGTATTTTACCTATATTGTGCATCCCCCTGTTTTATATTAACTTATACACGCGTCTAGCAACTGCTGTGTTGTTTAATATATTTCTTGCCCAGCCATTTTCACTATCTTAGCCTGCCTTTACTCACATATAGTGAGTGCTATGTTGCACAAATCAACCAATTCATTATATAGAACATTCTACATGCTTATATCTTGTGTTTAAGTGAGTGCTGTAATGTACTATTTAACTTATGTTTGTATAGCTCTGTTTTAGTGTCCCACGTAGCTCCAGAGTTCCCTCCTTCATTGTTCTGTAAATGAACCACTTATACCTTAGCTTAAAATTCCTGTTTTACTATTGTTCCCCTGTTTAACTCATGATTTTCCACTGACCTATACTTACATTTCTGTGTTTCTGGTACTGTCTTACAGCTTACTCAGCCTACTTTTTTCTAGTGCGTGACACTCCCCTCCTTGTCTCAACTCCAGGGAATCCCATCTCTCCCAAGGAAGGAATCCAGGCTAATTCAAGTGCTGCTTGGCTTCCATGTTTTAAATTAAGTAACGTGTATGTGCTATTTTACCTATACTAGCTAAATGATATATGCAGGCTAAAAGAAATAGGTAAGGTTTTTTTCTCAGTGAGCAGACCAGCGTCCGCGGCCAAACCTCATAATACTATTTATTCCCCCTAATGCATATACTGCATAGTAATTCATATTAAATGCCACTAGGTGGCAGCAGAATTCCACACTCAACTACTGCCTTACGCGTACTTCAGGATAGCATATTTGTGTATCCAGCCCAAATAGCGGCAATAATAGTATGCCTAAACATCTAATTAAACTGATTCTGCAAGATACAAAGTTAAACAATTAAAGATACCCTACAAAAAAGCCAATGATGCTTGCTATCTTGCTCAAGCGGCACTTCAAGTGTTAACCCTCCCATACCTTGGCTTTACCGCGAGTTCAGTGCAAAAGAGCTGCTGTGATACTGATTGGATTTTGCCCACGTCTCCTCACAGCTCCTCTTGTTTTTTCCCGCTCAGCTCTCTTCCCTACCTCTTTATCCCACCCAGCCCCACACCTATACACTTATAGCCATAATACCGCACTCACTCTTAAAACAACCTATCAGATCCAAACCCTCCCTCCTCCAAACACCTATCCCCAACACCCTCCCACTCATTTAACCCCTCCCCTACACTATCACCTACCCAAACCTCACTGCATCACAAACATAATACTACATATATGGCACATAAAATGCCCGATAAACACCAAGTACCTCCACAGACAGAAAAAGCGTAAAACACAGTCCAAGAAAAAATACTGCAAGGCAGGCTACAATAGGCTCCAGAATAAAAACGTCTCCAATTCAGTAAAACCAGTACTGTCTTTAATGCAACACAAGCGCTTTCACTCACAGCTTCTTCAGGTGTATATACACAACAATAAAATCCACCTTCTTATATATTCAAGTAGAAGCACATGACCAATTAATTTAAAGTCATATGGTCACTAAACACATCAAAAGACATGAATAAGCATTAAAAAATACATATAAATATATACTACACTCAAATAAAAACATTACCACTACTACATTGTTAAATCTATCCACATATACTCTCAATGCCAACTAATGAAAATTGAAAGAAAAAATAAATATACATATACACATTGCACTCAGGTAAAAGCATAGCAGTTATTTCATCATCAGAGCTACCTACGTAATGTTCTCTTCTTCAGTGCCGGTTTAATGGGTACACTATCATTAAGCCCATGGCCATAATTGGCCCTTAGCATAATTATCCATTTGGCCTCCACTTCTTCTGTCCTATCCCTAATATCACTATACCTATCATTTTCATACACCTTAGAGATTGCCATGAACCTGAACCTGTGATGTTGCCCTTTATCCAACACGTTTGGACAAGGCATTAACTCTAGAGCCTTTAACAATATGGTGGATATGCTCCCTAATCCTCTCTCTTAACATACGATCCGTCTTGCCTACATAAAAACTATTACAGATCAGGCAGGTAGCAAGCTAAACAACATGGGTAGTATGACAAGTAGCATTAACCCTAACCTCAAAAATCCTGCCGGTATCTGGATGTTCAAACCATGTGCCCTCCTTGATATATTGACATTGAGCACATTTCCCACAGGGTTTGGTTCCATGAATAGTTTCCATATTCATGTGCCCCTTTTCAAAGCATAACCTTCTTTTTAAGTTCTTTTTATTCTTAAATGTGAACGGAGGTACATCTCCAACTATTTCACTAATAACAGGGTCAGTCAACAGTATCTTCCAATGCTCATTGAAATATTGGTATATCTCCTTATGTCCCTCATATAAGGAACACATACACTTAATTTATTAGTTCTACTCGATCTATCTCCCTTCCACATGTCTTCTGAGAAGTAGGGTTTAGCTCTAGAATGTCTCAAACGCTTAACTTCTGTCGCACTACTCTCTATAATATTCTTCTCATATCCCCTATTCGTTAAATCACAACTAGTAGTTAGCAACTGTTGCTCAAAGTCCTCATTCTTAACACTTAATCTAGAGGCTCTAAAAAATTGATTTTGGGCCACATTCTTGAAAACATATCTGGGATGCATGCTATCTCTATATAATAGACTATTTACATAGCAATCTTTCCTGTATAACCTCGTGGATAGAATGCCATTTGGTTGTTTCACTACAAACACATCTAAAAAGCTGATACCCTTGCCAGAAAAATCTAATGTAAACTTCAAGAAACTGGTTGTACTATTAATATATTCCACAAATGCAAACAACTCAGTCTCAGTGCCTCTCCATAACATGAAGAGGTCATCCACAAATCTTCTATAAAATGCTATCTGATCTTTATAAGGGCTATTAAACACATAATCAACACCTATTGTATTAGGAATAACTGTAAAGAGAGAGACTACAGTTATTCCTAATACAATGGGTGTTGAATTTTTGAATAAATTGATGTGTAAGTGTGGCTTATATACTAGAAATTTGATTGCTCTGATACAAGATTTAATGACAATAGTTCTGATGAATAATGTGTTTATGTTTGATGGTCAAGTATACCATCAAAGGAATGGAGTAGCCATGGGGAGCTCATGCTCCAACAGTTACGCTAATGCAGTTAGGCTAGCCTGGGAGTTGGATTATGTGTTTAATAGCCCTTATAAAGACCAGATAGCATTTTATAGAAGATTTGTGGATGACCTCTTCATGTTATGGAGAGGCACTGAGACTGAGTTGTTTGCATTTGTGGAATATATTAATAGTACAACCAGTTTCTTGAGGTTTACTTTAGATTTTTCTGACAAGGGTATCAGCTTTTTAGATGTGTTTGTAGTGAAAGAACCAAATGGCATTCTATCCACGAGGTTATACAGGAAAGATTGCCATGTAAATAGTCTATTATATAGAGATAGCATGCATCCCAGATATGTTTTCAAGAATGTGGCCCAAAATCAATTTTTTAGAGCCTCTAGATTAAGTGTTAAGAATGAGGACTTTGAGCAACAGTTGCTAACTACTAGTTGTGATTTAACGAATAGGGGATATGAGAAGAATATTATAGAGAGTAGTGCGACAGAAGTTAAGCGTTTGAGACATTCTAGTGCTAAACCCTACTTCTCAGAAGACATGTGGAAGGGAGATAGATTGAGTAGAACTAATAAATTAAGTGTATGTGTTCCTTATATGAGGGACATAAGGAGATATACCAATATTTTCAATGAGCATTGGAAGATACTGTTGACTGACCCTGTTATTAGTGAAATAGTTGGAGATGTACCTCAGTTCACGTTTAAGAATAAAAAGAACTTAAAAAGAAGGTTATGCTTTGAAAAGGGGCACATGAATATGGAAACCATTCATGGAACCAAACCCTGTGGGAAATGTGTTCAATGTCAATATATCAAGGAGGGCACATGGTTTGAACATCCAGATACCGGCAGGACTTTTGAGGTTAGGGTTAATGCTACTTGTCATACTACCCATGTTGTTTACCTTGCTACCTGCCTGATCTGTAATAGTTTTTATGTAGGCAAGACTGATCGTATGTTAAGAGAGAGGATTAGGGAGCATATCCACCATATTGTTAAAGGCTCTAGAGTTAATGCCTTGTCCAAACATGTGTTGGATAAAGGGCAACATCACAGGTTCAGGTTCATGGTAATCTCTAAGGTGCATGAAAATGATAGGTATAGTGATATTAGGGATAGGACAGAAGAAGTGGAGGCCAAATGGATAATTATGCTAAGGGCCAATTATGGCCATGGGCTTAATGATAGTGTACCCATTAAACCGGCACTGAAGAGGAGAACATTACGTAGGTATCTCTGATGATGAAATAACTGCTATGCTTTTACCTGAGTGCAATGTGTATGTGTATATTTATTTTTTCTTTCTATTTTCATTAGTTGGCATTGAGAGTATATGTGGATAGATTTAACAATATAGTAGTGGTAATGTTTTTATTTGAGTGTAGTATATATTTATATGTATTTTTTAATGTTTATTCATGTCTTTTGATGTGTTTAGTGGCCATATGATTTTAAATTAATTGGTCATGTGCTTCTACTTGAATATATAAGAAGGTGGATTTTATTGTTGTGTATATACACCTGAAGAAGCTGTGAGTGAAAGCGCTTGTGTTGCATTAAAGACAGTACTGGTTTTACTGAATTGGAGAAGTTTTTATTCTGGAGCCTATTGTAGCCTGCCTCTGCAGTATTTTTTCTTGGACTATAATACTACATATACCTATTCTCATTTTACCTATCCCAATACTACACCTTTCCCAACATGGCCAACAGATTCACAGAATCTCTAGCCCTACTATCACTCTCACTGTTTTGACTTCACTATTTCACCTCTCTCCCACCAAGCTCTCACACTCCCACCTACCACACAACCTCCACTTTTCTCCTAAATAAGTCACATCCAACTCCCTACAGCTCTCCATTCCTATACAATTACAACGACTATCTTTCATTTAGGAGAAAACTCTTACCTAATAGTTCTATCACAACCAATATTTCTTTCATACCCACTCGAAACCTTTATCCCACTCACAAACCTAACTCCAAAGGCTCTAAACTCCTTTCTACACTTACACTTTAATTCTTCTCTGTCCTGCTCTCTGTTGACATCCATCCTAATCCCGGTCCCACAACCATCCAAAATAGTACCACAACCTCTCCATTTCCCCTCTACCTTTAAATCTCTCCTATTTCCCACAATTAACACCCAAAGTCTCTGCAATAAACTAACTGAATTCCATGCCTGGCTTTCCTACAACCAACCCGACATCCTTTCTATCTCAGAAACATGGTTAAAACCTCATATAAAAGACTCAGAAATCACTTCCCCAAACTATAGCATCCTAAGAAAGGACAGAACCCAAAAGAAAAAAAGGTGGTGGAGTAGCATTACTTTACTCATCTTCCCTGACAGTTACCCCTTATATGAAAGCTATACCTCAATTTGCCACAGCAGAAGTAACCTTAGCCCACCTAAAGATTAATAATAAAAAAGTATATGCATAGCAACCCTGTACATTCCACCAGGAAATAATTTTTCCATCCTGGAAGATATCCTCTCCTGGATCTCGTCCAACATACAAAATGAGACTATAATCCTAGGAGACGTGAATATTAACTGGGCTTCCATAAACTCTCCTGCAAACTCCCAAAGTATAAACCTATATAAGTGTACCCAACTTATAAACACTCCCACTAGACCAACTAAAGATGGCACTTCTGGTACCATTTTAGATTGGATGCTCATTTCCCACCCCCATATTATCTCAGACAGTGGCACCTTACCCGACTCCCTTGGCGACCATCTCTCTGCCTTCGCTTGTCGTTCTCCATCTTCCCTCCAATCACTCCATAACATTATCTCAGATGTTGTCTAAAAGATTTTGACTCTCAAACCTTCTCCAACTGCTTAAAACTCATAAACTGGAACCCACTACAAACCCTTCCTCTGGATACTGCAGTTACTGACTTCAATACCTCCTTTCTTAACCTTCTAAATAGTTTTTCCCCCCTCAGGTCCAAATGGGTCAAAGCAAAAATTACTCCCTGGCTTAGGAAAGAAGCCATCTCTCATATGCATCTCCATGATAAAGCATGGAAACAGTACCAGAAACATAAAACTCCCAATTACCTAGCTGAATACAAGCAACTCCGCAATAGAGTAAAAAAACAAATTACTAAGGACCGTAAAACCTATTTTTCAACACTACAAAATAATCACAAATCAAATCCTAAGAAATTCTGGAATTGCATCTCTGCCCTTCTCCATCCTGGAAAAAAGAGAATCCCTGTCCAGATCCTAACTCCTCTGATCTATCCCTGGCTTCTCAATTTAAATCTTTCTTTATAGATTCAGTAAACAAACTCACCAAATCTTTCACTAACAATGCAACAGGCCAGGCCTCATCTCCCTCCACAACCTTAAACCCCCTCCCACAAACACCACTGATACTTCTCATCTCCCCTTCTCTTTTGAGCCTATTCCTGTTAGTACTATAAAAAAAATGTTACAAAAGCTGAAACCTTGTTCAGTTGCCCCTGGTCAACTCCCACCAAACTTTCTCAAATTAGCCACCGATGGCATTGCTTTTCCCATTTCCATCCTAATAAACCGTTCTATCCAAGAAGCCTATGTACCCTCCCTCTGGAAGCAAACCTTTATTATCCCCCTTCACAAAGGAGGCAATAACACCAAAATCTCTAACTTCCGTCCCATCGCCATCCTATCCCCCATTTCCAAGATCCTTGAAAATGCATCCACTTACAGCTCCTACCCTATCTCTTAAATAACCAACTACTGACCCCCACACAACATGGTTTTAGACCAGGACGCAGTACCACCACAGCCCTCCTCTCTTTTCTAGAAACAGTTAACCACGCCCGTGATTCTGGCAACTTTGTATCCACCCTACTATTAAACTTATCAAAAGCATTTGATACAGTGTCTCATAACCGTCTCTTGTCTAAATTATCCCATCTTAATCTTTCCTCCGCCTCCACCAATTGGTTTTCTAGTTACCTATCCAATAGGGAGCAAGCTGTCAAATGGAACAACTCTACTTCTTCCTTCCTCCACACTCTCACAGGGGTTCCACAAGGTTCCATACTTGGTCCCCTACTATTCTATATCTTCATTAATGACTTTCATTACTGTATTACTAACACTAAGCTCATCCAATATGCTGACAACTCCACTATAATCTGTTCAACCACTTCCATACCCACACTCTTGAAACTTACTCAAGATGCCTTGTCTTGCACAGAGGAGTAGATGAGAAACAATCATCTTGCCCTCAACCCCTCAAAATCCAAAATTATGATATTTACTCCTTCTAAATCTGTCAAAATAGATAAGCTCTCTTTCTCCATAACTAGTCAAAATTCAACCCCAGTAGATATAGTTCCCCATTCAAAGATTCTAGGAGTCATTATCGATGAACTAAAGTTCGATGTCCATCTACAGACAAATATCAAAAAAAACACATCAGAAACTGGGCATGTTATACTGACATGGACGTTATCTCACTCCTTCAACCAAGCGTACTCTCTCAACCACACACCTTATTCCCTCTTTCATGTATGGTGCCCCTCTTCTTACAAACCATCAAATCTCTCTGAAGTCTAAACTTGCTTCCTGCTACAGTAAAATTTCTAAATTCACAACTGGATCCAAATCCTCCTCACACCACTGCAAGGCCCTTCACTCCCTGAATCGGTTGGAACTATACTTTGTCCATGTGACACACTCTTGAACACCCTCCAACCAAGGTACATACCAGTGGGACAAATTTTATGTGCATCATAAATCATAATTCAGTACAGAATCATTTCCTAAATTGTTTCAAGCCAAATCTACGTATATCAAAAATGTTCAAACATAACTGCTTATAACAACAAGACAAGCATTCCCAATTTAAAATGTAGAGAAGATAACAGTTACATCCAATTCTATATCTCCCCTTGCAATACAAAACCTATAGTAATACGCAGCTAGGTTAAAAACACTTACTAATCTATTTTGTAAACAAAAATATTATATATCACCCAAAAGCACTTAAAGATGAATGATTTGCAGTTATCTTAGTCCTTTATTTTAACAGTCACCAGTCACCATACACTTGTCACAACTTATCAATAATTCTTCCCAGTACATTGATCAAAATGTGAAGACAACCATTGGTTCATCTGATTTCTCCCTGGAAGACAACTGCTCTGGCTGACCATTTTTGTCCTTTGACAACTGTGAACTCTTCACTGGTTGCCTCATCAATCAACTGGAATAATTCTTTTGAGCTTTTTGCCCCAGCTGCCTGCCAATCATCAGACCCTCTCTTGGGTTTTCAGCCAATTTGTTCCCTTCACCAGCTGAAAGTTAACCAAGAGGGGTCATCATTCAGACAGCCATCAGGGTTGGTTCAAGACATTTTTTGCTTTCTCTCCAGGCCTAATGATACGCACACTAAGTGAGGAGCCAGTGAAGAACTATGCAATTGGTTGATTATCGAGAATGTTCTGTTGCTTCAAAAATGGTCATTCCCTCCAAGCAGCACTGCCTCCCACAGCATGACTGGCGATCTTCTCATTTTTTTTACAGGGAAATTGCATCATACAGTGTGCGTCCAAGAGCATGCACCCCCCCCCCCCCGAGAGGTGAGCAGCTATGTTCTTTCACTCCTCCCCTTCCTTCTTGGCTACTCCTCTAGTACTGACACTGTCAATCAAAATCTCATCATTTGGGTCACAACCAGGGTACTATCCCTCTACACGACATATTCGGGGAATTTGCTCGGAATAATTAATTCCAAATCACTGACTCCTTCACCCATTTAAAAGTTATGGATAACATCTTATGCTTTAGCGAATTTTGCAAGCATTCTAACCCAGCGGCAGTTATTTAGTTCAAAGCAAGAGAAGGCTGCAGAAAAAAATGAACGGTTGGGGCTATATTAGGGCAAGGCTGACTTTTAGCACAATTAAAATTTTATATAAATATCTAGTTAAACACTACTGCCAGTGTCTGTTACAAGACGTTTTCCTCTTCAGAATATATGCCACAGCTAGTTTGAGAAAAATGGTTTATTTCAGACATATGAGGTGGTGGAATAGGTTCCAATATATATCATGAAGCCTGACACCTAAAATACAGAACTGGTTGGCCCTGATTTTATGGAATTATTTGTTCAAGTAAAAATGTAATTTATAGTCACTTGCTGTGCTATCACACAACTGAGCATTGCATAATGGCAACACATGCAAACTAAGGAAAGCTGTAATCTCTTCAGACTGGTGTGTATGCCATCCTGAAGTCAGACAAGATAAACACACACACACACACACACACACACACACACACACACACACACACACGCACATATATATACGTAGTGAAT